>NW_026734666.1:0-267293 GCF_949786415.1 Peromyscus eremicus | reverse complement strand
GAGCAGGAGTTGTTTTCTGGTAAGGAAAGTCACTATTGCGCTCCCATTGCCGTACACAGTGCGATTAGCACTCGCGTCTGTTACCAGCAAGGACAGTGTATTGGACTGAAGTGGAGCTACTGTTCTTGTCAGTTTCCTAAGCAGTGTTGAACTAGATATGGCCCCTGTGTGTAGGAAGCACAGTTCTTTTGTTCTGAGCAAGCTCACTGTTCGGACCCAATAGGAAACACAGTAGAGTAGAAGAGTGCTCTTTCTCAAAAGCAGAGTGTGTTTCTTGTAAGGCGAGCTAGTGTTTGTTTCCCAGTCAGAAATGGATTTGAATCCCATGCAGTTTCTGCTCCTACGAGCAAGAGTTATTTTCTGGTAAGGAAAGTCACTATTGAGTTCCCATTGCATTACACAGTGCAAATAGCACTCGCGTCTGTTCCCGAGCAAGTACAGTGTATTGGACTGAAGAGGAGCTACTGTTCTTGTCAGTTTCCTAAGCAGAGTTGAATTAGATATGTCCCGTGTGTGTAGGAAGCACAGTTCTTTGTTCTAAGCAAGCTCCCTGTTCAGACCCCATAGGAACCACAGTAGATTAGAAGAGTGCTCTTTTCTCAAAAGCAGAGTGTGTTTCTTGTAAGGAGAGCTAGTGTTTGTTTCCCAGTCAGAAATGGAGTTGAATCCCATGCAGTTTCTGGTCCTACAAGCAAGAGTTTTTTTCTGTTAAGAAGAGTCACTATTGCCCTCCCATTGCCATACACAGTGCAAATAGCACTCGTGTCTCTTCCCAGCGAGTACAGTGTATTGTTTTGAAGATGAGCTACTGTTCTCGTGAGTTTCCTAAGCAGAGTTGAACTAGATATGGCCCGTGTGTCTAGGAAGCACAGTTCTTTTGTTCTGAGCAAGCTCACTGTTCGGACCCCATAGGAAACACAGTAAAGTAGAAGAGTGTTCTTTTCTCAAAAGCAGAGTGTGTTTCTTGTAAGGCGAGCTAGCGTTTATTTCCCAGTTCTTAATTGAGTTGAATCACATGCAGTTTTTGGTCCTACGAGCAAGAGTTTTTTTCTGGTAAGAAGACTCACTATTGAGCTCCCATTGCCATACACAGAGCAAATAGCACTCGCGTCTGTTCCCAGCAAGTACAGTGTATTGGACTGAAGAGGAGCTACAGTTCTTGTCAGTTTCCTAAGCAGAGTTGAACTAGATATGGCCCGTGTGTGTAAGAAGCACAGTTCTTTTGTCTGAGCAAGCTCACTGTTTGGACCCCATAGGAAACACAGTAGAGTAGGAGAGTGCTCTTTTCTCAAAAGCAGAGTGAGTTTCTTGTAAGGCAAGCTAGCGTTTGTTTCCCAGTCAGAAATGGAGTTGAATCCCATGCTGTTTCTGGTCCTACGAGCAAGAGTTGTTTTCTGATAATAAAAGTCACTATTGAGCTCCCATTGCAATACACAGTGCAAATAGCACTCGCGTCTGTTTCCACCAAGTACAGTGTATTGGACGGAAAAGGAGCTACTGCTCTTGTCAGTTTCCTAAGCAGAGTTGAAGTAGATATGGCCCGTGTGTGTAGGAAGCACAGTTCTTTTGTTCTGAGCAAGCTCCCTGTTCAGACCCCATAGGAAACACAGTAGAGTAGAAGAGTGCTCCTTTCTCAAAAGCAGAGTGTGTTTCTTGTAAGGAGAGCTAGTGTTTGTTTCCCAGTCCTAAATGGAGTTGAATCCCATGCAGTTTCTGGTCCTACGAGCAAGAGTCGTTTTCTGATAAGAAGAGTCACTATTGCGCTCTTATTGCCATACAAAGTGCAAATAGCACCTGCGTCTGTTCCCAGCATGTACAGTGTATTGTACTGAAGAGGAGCTACTGTTCTTGTCAGTTTCCTAAGCCGAGTTGAAATAGATATGGCCGTGTGTGTAGGAAGCACAGTTCTTTTGTTCTGAGCAAGCTCACTGTTCTGGCCCTATAGGAAAAACAATAGAGTAGAAGAGTGATCTTTTCTCAAAAGCAGAGTGTGTTTCTTGTAAGGTGAGCTAGCGTTTGTTTCCCAATCCTAAATGGAGTTTAATCCCATTTAGTTTCTGGTCCTATGAGCAAGAGTTGTTTTCTGGTAAAAAGAGTCACTATTGCGCTCCCATTGCCATGCACAAGGCAAATAGCACTGGCGTCTGTTCCCAGCAAGTACAGTGTATTGGACTGAAGAGGAGCTACTGCTCTTGTCAGTTTCCTAAGCAGAGTTGAACTAGATATGGCCCGTGTGCGTAGGAAGCATAGTTCTTTTGTCTGAGCAAGCTCACTGTTTGGACCCCACAGTAAACACAGTAGAGTAGGAGAGTGCTCTTTTCTCAAAAGCAGAGTGAGTTTCTTGTAAGGCGAGCTAGCGTTTGTTTCCCAGTCAGAAATGGAGTTGAATCCCATGCAGTTTCTGGTCCTACAAGCAAGAGATGTTTTCTGATAAGAAGAGTCACTATTGAGCTCCTATTGCAATACACAGAGCAAATAGCACTCGCGTCTGTTTCCACCAAGTACTGTGTATTAGACTGAAGAGAAGCTACTGCTCTTGTCAGTTTCCTAAGCAGAGTTGAACTAGATATGGCCCGTGTGTGGGAAGCACCGTTCTTTTTTTCTGAGCAAGCTCACTGTTCGGACCCCATAAAAACACAGTAGGGTAGAAGAGTGCTCATTTCTCAAAAGCAGAGTGTGTTTCTTGTAATGCGAGCTAGCGTTTGTTTCCCAGACCTAAACGGAGTTGAATCCCATTGAGTTTCTGGTCCTATGAGCAAGATTTGTTTTCTGGTAAGAAGAGTCACTCTTGCGCTCCCATTTTCATACACAGGGCAAATAGCACTGGCGTCTGTTCCCAGCAAGTAAAGTGTATTGGACTGAAGAGGATCTACTGTTCTTGTCAGTTTCCTAAGCAGAGTTGAACTAGATATAGCCCGTGTGTTTAGGACGCACTGTTCTTTTTTTCTGAGCAAGCTCACTGTTCTGGCCTGTACGAAACACATTTGAGTAGAAGAGTGGACTTTTCTCAAAAGCAGAGTGTGTTTCTTGTAAGGCGAGCTAGCGTTTGTTTCCCAGTCCTAAATGGAGTTGAATCACATGCAGTTTCTGGTCCTACAAGCAAGAGTTGTTTTCTGGTAAGAAGAGTCACTATTGCGCTCCCATTGTCATACACAGGGCAAATAGCACTGGCGTCTGTTCCCAGCATGTACAGTGTATTGCACTGAAGAGGATCTATTGTTCTCTTCAGTTTCCTAAGCAGAATTGAACTAGATATGGCCGTGTGTGTAGGAAGCACAGTTCTTTTGTTCTGAGCATGCTCACTGTTGTGGCCCTATAGGAAACACATTAGAGTAGAAGAGTGCTCTTTTCTCACAATCAGAGTGTGTCTCTTGTAAGGTGAGCTAGCGTTTGTTTCCCAGTCCTAAATAGAGTTGAATCACATGCAATTTCTGGTCCTACGAGCAAGAGTTGTTTTCTGGTAAGGAAAGTCACTATTGCGCTCCCATTCCCATACACTGTGCAAATAGCACTCGCGTCTGTTCCAAGCAAGTAAGGTGTATTGGACTGAAGAGGAGCTACTGTTCTTGTCAGTTTCCTAAGCAGAGTTGAACTAGATATGGCCGTGTGTTTAGGAAGCACAGTTCTTTTGTTCTGAGCAAGCTCACTGTTCTGGCCTTATAGGAAACACATTAGAGTAAATTACTGCTCTTTTCTCAAAAGCAGAGTGTGTTACTTGTAAGGCGAGCTAGCGTTTGTTTCCCAGTCCTAAATGGAGTTGAATCACATGCAGTTTTTGTTCCTACAAGTAAGAGTTGTTTTCTAGTAAGGAAAGGCACTATTGCGCTCCCTTTGCAATACACAGTGCAAATAGTCCTCGCGTCTGTTCCCAGCAAGTACAGTGTATTGGACTGAAGAGGAGCTACTGTTCTTGTCAGTTTCCTAAGAAGAGTTGAACTAGATATGGCCCGTGTATGTAGGAAGCACAGTTCTTTTGTTCTGAGCAAGCTCACTGTTTGGATTCCATAGGAAACAGTGTAGAGTAGAAGAGTGCTCTTTTCTCAAAAGCAGAGTCTGTTTCTTGTAAGCCGAGCTAGTGTTTGTTTCCCAGTCAGAAATGGCGTTGAATCACATGCAGTTTCTGGCCCTACGAGCAAGAGTTGTTTTCTGGTAAGAAGAGTCATTATTGTGCTCCCATTGTCATACAAAAAGCAAAGAGCACTGTCTTCTGTTCCCAGCATGTACAGTGTATTGGACTGAAGAGGATCTACTGTTCTTGTCAGTTTCCTAAGCAGAATTGAACTAGATATGGCCGTGTGTGTAGGAAGCACAGTTCTTTTATTCTGAGCAAGCTCACTGTTCGGGCCCTATAGGAAACACAGTAGAGTAGAAGAGTGCTCTTTTCTCAAAAGCAGAGTGTGTTGCTTGTAAGGCGAGCTAGCGTTTGTTTTCCAGTCCTAAATGGAGTTGAATCACATGCAGTTGTTGGTCCCACGAGCAAGAGTTGTTTTCTGGTAAGGAAAGTCACTATTGTGCTCCCATTGCCATGCACAGTGCAAAGAGCACTCGCGTCTGATCCCAGCAAGTACAGTGTATTGTACTGAAGAGGAGGTATTGTTCTTGTCAGTTTCCTAAGCAGAGTTGAACTAGATATGGACCGTGTGTGTAGGAAGCACAGTTCTTTTGTTCTAGCAAGCTCACTTTTCGAACCCCATAGGAAACACATTAGAATGAAGAGTGCTCTTTTCTAAAAAGCAGAGTGTCTTTCTTGTAAGGCGAGCTAGCGTTTGTTTCCCAGTCCTAAATGGAGTTGAATCACATGCAGTTTCTGGTCCAACGAGAAAGAGTTGTTTTCTGGTAAGAAGAGTCACTATTGCGCTCCCATTGTCATACACGGGGCAAATAGCACTGGCGTCTGTTCCCAGCATGTACAGTGTATTGGACTGAAGATGATCTCCTGTTCTTGTCAGTTTCCTAAGCAGAGTTGAACTAGATATGGACCGTGTGTAGGAAGCACAGTTCTTTTGTTCTGAGAAAGCTCACTGTTCGGACCCCATAGGAAACACAGTAGAGTAGAAGAGTGCTCTTTTCTCAAAAGCAGAGTGGGTTTCTTGTAAGACGAACTAGCGTTGGTTTCCCAGTCCTAAATGTAGTTGAATCCCATGCAGTTTTTCGTCCTATGAGCAAGAGTTGTTTTCTGGTAAGAAGAGTCACTATAGCGCTCCAATTGCCATACACACTGCAAATAGCACTCGCGTCTGTTCCCAGCAAGTAATGTGTATTGGACGGAAGAGGAGCTACTGTTCTTGTCAGATTCCTAAGCAGATTTGAACTAGATATGGCCCGTGTGTGTAGGAAGCACAGTTCTTTTGTTCTAGCAAGCTCACTTTTCGAACCCCATAGGAAACACAATAGAATGAAGAGTGCTCTTTTCTAAAAAGCAGAGTGTCTTTCTTGTAAGGCGAGCTAGCGTTTGTTTCCCAGTCCTAAATGGAGTTGAATCACATGCAGTTTCTGGTCCTACGAGCAAGAGATGTTTTCTGGTAAGAAGAGTCACTATTGTGCTCCCATAGTCATACACAGTGCAAATAGCACTGTCGTCTGTTCCCAGCATGTACAGTGTATTGGACTGAAAGGGATCTACTGTTCTTGTCAGTTTCCTAAGCAGAATTGAACTAGATATGGCCGTGTGTGTAGGAAGCACAGTTTTTTTGTTCTGAGCAAGCTCACTGTTTTGGCCCTATAGGAAACACAGCAGAGTAGAAGATGTTCTTTTCTCAAAAGTAGAGTGTGTTTCTTGTAAGGCGAGCTAGCGTTTGTTTTCCAGTCCTAAATGGAGTTGAATCACATGCAGTTGTTTGTCCCACGTGTAAGAGTTGTTTTCTGGTAAGGAAAGTCACTATTGTGCTCCCATTGCCATACACAGTGCAAATAGCACTCACGTCTGTTCCCAGCAAGTACAGTGTATTGCACTGAAGAGGAGCTACTGTTCTTGTCAGTTTTCTAAGCAGAGTTAAACTATATATGGCACGTGTGTGTAGGAAGCACAGTTCTTTTGTTCTGAGCAAGCTCACTGTTCGGACCCCATAGGAAACACAGTAGAGTAGAAGAGTGCTCTTTTCTCAAAAGCAGAGTGTGTTTCTTGTAAGGCGAGCTAGCGTTTGTTTCCCAGTCCCAAATGGGAGTTGAATCACATGCAGTTTCTGGTCCTACTAGCAAGAGTTGTTTTCTGGTAAGAAGAGTCACTATTGCGCTCCCACTGTCATACACAGGGCAAATAGCACTGTCGTCTGTTCCCAGCATGTACAGTGTATTGGACTGAAGAGGAGCTACTGTTCTTGTCAGTTTCCTAGAGCAGAGTTGAACTTGATATGGCCGTGTGTGTAGGAAGCACAGTTCTTTTGTTCTGAGCAAGCTCACTGTTCGGAACCCATAGGAAACACAGTAGAATAGAAGAGTGCTCTTTTCTCAAAAGCAGAGTGTGTTTCTTGTAATGCTAGCTAGCGTTTGTTTCCCAGTCCTAAATGGGAGTTGAATCACATGCAGTTTCTGGTC
Organism: Peromyscus eremicus; assembly: GCF_949786415.1. Lineage (NCBI taxonomy): Eukaryota > Metazoa > Chordata > Mammalia > Rodentia > Cricetidae > Peromyscus > Peromyscus eremicus. The sequence continues at coordinate 260,759 of NW_026734666.1, read as the reverse complement.
CTACGAGCAAGAATTCTTTTCTGGTAAGAAGAGTCACTATTGTGCTCTCACTGTCATACACAGGGCAAATAGCACTGGCGTCTGTTCCCAGCAAATACAGTGTATTGGACTGAAGAGGAGCTACTGTTCTTTTCAGTTTCCTAAGCAGAGTTGAACTAGATATAGCCCGTGTGTTTAGGAAGCACAGTTTTTTTTTTCTGAGCAAGCTCACTGTTTTGGCCCTATAGGAAACACAGTAGTGTAGAAGAGTGCTCTTTTCTCAAAAGCAGAGTGTGTTTCTTGTAAGGCGAGCTAGGGTTTGTTTCCCTGTCCTAAATGGATTTGAATCACATGCAGTTTCTGGTCCAATGAGCAAGAGTTGTTTTCTGGTAAGAAGAGTCACTATTGCGCTCCCATTGTCATACACGGGGCAAAAAGCACTGGCGTCTGTTCCCAGCATGTACAGTGTATTGGACTGAAGATGATCTACTGTTCTTGTCAGTTTCCTAAGCAGAGTTGAACTAGATATGGACCGTGTGTGTAGGAAGCACAGTTCTTTTGTTCTGAGCAAGCTCACTGTTCGGACCCCATAGGAAACACAGTAGAGTAGAAGAGTGCTCTTTTCTCAAAAGCAGAGTGGGTTTCTTGTAAGACGAACTAGCGTTGGTTTCCCAGTCCTAAATGTAGTTGAATCCCATGCAGTTTTTCGTCCTATGAGCAAGAGTTGTTTTCTGGTAAGAAGAGTCACTAAAGCGCTCCAATTGCCATACACACTGCAAATAGCACTCGCGTCTGTTCCCAGCAAGTAATGTGTATTGGACTGAAGAGGAGCTACTGTTCTTGTCAGATTCCTAAGCAGAGTTGAACTAGATATGGCCCGTGTGTGTAGGAAGCACAGTTCTTTTGTTCTGAGCAAGCTCACATTTCAAACCCCATAGGAAACACATTAGATTGAAGAGTGCTCTTTTCTAATAAGCAGAGTGTCTTTCTTGTAAGGCGAGCTAGCGTTTGTTTCCCAGTCCTAAATGGAGTTGAATCACATGCAGTTTCTCGTCCTACGAGCAAGAGCTGTTTTCTGGTAAAAAGAGTCACTATTGTGCTCCCATTGTCATACACAGTGCAAATAGCACTGTCGTCTGTTCCCAGCATGTACAGTGTATTGGACTGAAGGGGATCTACTGTTCTTGTCAGTTTCCTAAGCAGAATTGAACTAGATATGGCCCTGTGTGTTGGAAGCACAGTTTTTTTGTTCTGAGCAAGCTCACTGTTTTGGCCCTATAGGAAACACAGCAGAGAAGAAGATGTTCTTTTCTCAAAAGTAGAGTGTGTTTCTTGTAAGGCGAGCTAGCATTTGTTTTCCAGTCCTAAATGGAGTTGAATCACATGCAGTTGTTTGTCCCACGTGTAAGAGTTGTTTTCTGGTAAGGAAAGTCACTATTGTGCTCCCATTGCCATACACAGTGCAAATAGCACTCGCGTCTGTTCCCAGAAAGTACAGTGTATTGCACTGAAGAGGAGCTACGGTTCTTGTCAGTTTCCTAAGCAGAGTTAAACTATATATTGCACGTGTGTGTAGGAAGCACAGTTCTTTTGTTCTGAGCAAGCTCACTGTTCGGACCCCATAGGAAACACAGTAGAGTAGAAGAGTGCTCTTTTCTCAAAAGCAGAGTGTGTTTCTTGTAAGGCGAGCTAGCGTTTGTTTCCCAGTCCTAAATGGGAGTTGAATCACATGCAGTTTCTGGTCCTACGAGCAAGATTTGTTTTCTGGTAAGAAGAGTCACTATTGTGCTCCCACTGTCATACACAGGGCAAATAGCACTGGCGTCTGTTCCCAGCATGTACAGTGTATTGGACTGAAGAGGAGCTACTGTTCTTGTCAGTTTCCTAGAGCAGAGTTGAACTAGATATGGCCGTGTGTGTAGGAAGCACAGTTCTTTTGTTCTGAGCAAGCTCACTGTTTGGAACCCATAGGAAACACAGTAGAGTAGAAGAGTGCTCTTTTCTCAAAAGCAGAGTGTGTTTCTTGTAAGGCGAGCTAGCGTTTGTTTCCCAGTCCTAAATGGAGTTGAATCACAGTCAGTTTCTGATCCTACGAGCAAGAGTTGTTTTCTGGTAAGAAGAGTCACTCTTGAGCTCACATTGCCATACACAGTGCAAATGGCACTGGCGTCTGTTCCCAGGAAGTAATGTGCATTTGACTGAACAAGCTACTGTTCTTGTCAGTTTAGTAAGCAGAGTTGAACTAGATATGGCCCGTGTGTGTAGGAAGCACAGTTCTTTTGTTCTGAGCAAGCTCACTGTTCGGACCCCATAGCAAACACATTAGAGTAGAAGAGATCTCTTTTCTAAAAAGCAGAGTTTGTTTCTCGTAAGGTGAGCTAGCGTTTGTGTCCCAGTCAGAAATGGAGTTGAATCCCATGAGGTTTCTGTTCCTACGAGCAAGAGGTGTTTTCTGGTAATAAGAGTCACTCTTGTGCTCCCATTGCAATACACAGTGCAAATAGCACTCGCGTCTGCTTCCAGCAAGTACAGTATATTGGACTGAAGAGGATCTACTGTCCTTGTCAGTTTCCTTAGCAGAGTTGAACTAGCTATGGCCCGTGTGTGTAGGAAACACAGTTCTTTTGTTCTGAGAAAGCTCACTCTTCTGGCCCTATAAGAAACACATTAGAGTAGAAGACTGCTCTTTTCTCAAAAGCAGAGTGTGTTTCTTGTAAGGCGAGCTAGCCTTTGTTTCCCAGTCAGAAATGGAGTTGAATCCCATGCAGTTTCTGGTCCTACGAGCAAGAGATGTTTTCTGATAAGAAGAGTCACTATTGAGCTCCTATTGCAATACACAGAGCAAATAGCACTCGCGTCTGTTTCCACCAAGTACTGTGTATTGGACTGAAGAGAAGCTACTGCTCTTGTCAGTTTCCTAAGCAGAGTTGAACTAGATATGGCCCGTGTGTGGGAAGCACCGTTCTTTTTTTCTGAGCAAGCTCACTGTTCGGACCCCATAAAAACACAGTAGGGTAGAAGAGTGCTCATTTCACAAAAGCAGAGTGTGTTTCTTGTAATGCGAACTAGCGTTTGTTTCCCAGACCTAAACGGAGTTGAATCCCATTGAGTTTCTGGTCCTATGAGCAAGATTTGTTTTCTGGTAAGAAGAGTCACTCTTGCGCTCCCATTTTCATACACAGGGCAAATAGCACTGGCGTCTGTTCCCAGCAAGTAAAGTGTATTGGACTGAAGAGGATCTACTGTTCTTGTCAGTTTCCTAAGCAGAGTTGAACTAGATATAGCCCGTGTGTTTAGGACGCACTGTTTTTTTTTCTGAGCAAGCTCACTGTTCTGGCCTGTACGAAACACATTAGAGTAGAAGAGTGGACTTTTCTCAAAAGCAGAGTGTGTTTCTTGTAAGGCGAGCTAGCGTTTGTTTCCCAGTCCTAAATGGAGTTGAATCACATGCAGTTTCTGGTCCTACGAGCAAGAGTTGTTTTCTGGTAAGAAGAGTCAATATTGCGCTCCCATTGTCATACACAGGGCAAATAGCACTGGCGTCTGTTCCCAGCATGTACAGTGTATTGCACTGAAGAGGATCTATTGTTCTCTTCAGTTTCCTAAGCAGAATTGAACTAGATATGGCCGTGTGTGTAGGAAGCACAGTTCTTTTGTTCTGAGCATGCTCACTGTTGTGGCCCTATAGGAAACACATTAGAGTAGAAGAGTGCTCTTTTCTCACAATCAGAGTGTGTCTCTTGTAAGGTGAGCTAGCGTTTGTTTCCCAGTCCTAAATAGAGTTGAATCACATGCAATTTCTGGTCCTACGAGCAAGAGTTGTTTTCTGGTAAGGAAAGTCACTATTGCGCTCCCATTCCCATACACTGTGCAAATAGCACTCGCGTCTGTTCCAAGCAAGTAAGGTGTATTGGACTGAAGAGGAGCTACTGTTCTTGTCAGTTTCCTAAGCAGAGTTGAACTAGATATGGCCGTGTGTTTAGGAAGCACAGTTCTTTTGTTCTGAGCAAGCTCACTGTTCTGGCCTTATAGGAAACATATTAGAGTAAATTACTGCTCTTTTCTCAAAAGCAGAGTGTGTTACTTGTAAGGCGAGCTAGCGTTTGTTTCCCAGTCCTAAATGGAGTTGAATCACATGCAGTTTTTGTTCCTACAAGAAAGAGTTGTTTTCTAGTAAGGAAAGTCACTATTGCGCTCCCTTTGCAATACACAGTGCAAATAGTCCTCGTGTCTGTTCCCAGCAAGTACAGTGTATTGGACTGAAGAGGAGCTACTGTTCTTGTCAGTTTCCTAAGAAGAGTTGAACTAGATATGGCCCGTGTATGTAGGAAGCACAGTTCTTTTGTTCTGAGCAAGCTCACTGTTTGGATTCCATAGGAAACAGTGTAGAGTAGAAGAGTGCTCTTTTCTCAAAAGCAGAGTCTGTTTCTTGTAAGCCGAGCTAGTGTTTGTTTCCCAGTCAGAAATGAAGTTGAATCACATGCAGTTTCTGGTCCTACGAGCAAGAGTTGTTTTTGGTAAGGAATCACTATTGTGCTCCCATTGCCATACACAGTGCAAATAGCACTCGCGTCTGTTCCCAGCAAGTACAGTGTATTGGACTGAAGAGGAGCTACTGTTCTTGTCAGTTTCCTAAGCAGAGTTGAACTAGATACGGCCAGTGTGTGTAGGAAGCACAGTTCTTTTGTTTTGAGCAAGCTCACTGTTCTGGTCCCATAGGAAAAACAGAAGAGTAGAAGAGTGCTCTTTTTTCAAAAGCAGAGTGTGTTTCTTCTAAGGCGAGCTAGTGTTTGTTTCCCAGTCTTAAATGGAGTTGAATCCCATGCAGTTTCTTGTCCTACAATCAAGAGTTGTTTTCTGGTAAGAAGAGACACTATTGCGCTCCCATTGTCATACACAGTGCAAATAGCACTGGCGTCTGTTCCCAGCTTGTACTGTGTATTGGACTGAAGAGGAGCTACTGTTCTTGTCAGTTTCCTAAGCAGAATTGATCCAGATATGGCCGTGTGTGTAGGAAGCACAGTTCTTTTGTTCTGAGCAAGCTCTCTGTTCTGGCCATATAGGAAACAAAGTAGAGTAGAAGAGTGCTCTTTTCTCAAAAGCAGAGTCTGTTTCTTGTAAGGCGAGCTATCGTTTATTTCCCACTTCTAAAAGGAGTTGAAGCACATGCAGGTTTCGGTCCTATGAGCAAGAGTTGTTTTCTGGTAAGGAAAGTCACTATTGAGTTCCCATTAACATACACAGTGCAAATATCACTCGCGTCTGTTCCCAGCAAGTACAGTGTATTGGACTGAAGAGGAGCTACTGTTCTTGTCAGTTTCCTAAGCAGAGTTGAATTAGATATGGCCCGTGTGTGTAGGAAGCACAGTTCTTTTGTTCTGAGCAAGCTCACTGTTCGGACCCCATAGGAGACACAGTAGAGTAGAAGAGTGCTCTTTTCTCAAAAGCATAGTGTGTTTCTTGTAAGGAGAGCTAGCGTTTGTTTCCCAGTCAGAAATGGAGTTGAATCCCATGCAGTTTCTGGTCCTACGAGCAAGAGTTGTTTTCTGGTAAGGAAAGTAACTATTGCGCTTCCATTGGCATACACAGTGCAAATAGCACACACGTCTGTTCCCAGAAAGTACAGTGTATTGGACTGAAGAGGAGCTACTGATCTTGTCAGTTTCCTAAGCAGACTTGAACTAGATATGGCCCGTGTGTGTAGGAAGCACAGTTCTTTTGTTCTGAACAAGCTCACTGTTCCGAAAACTTAGGAAACACAGTACAGTATAAGAGTGCTCTTTTCGCAAAAGCAGAGTGTGTTTCTTGTAAGGCGAGCTAGCATTTGTTTCCCAGTCCTAAAAGGAGTTGAGACACATGCAGTTTTTGGTCCTACGAGCATGAGTTTTTTTTTGGTAAGGAAAGTCACTATTGCGTTCCCTTTGCTATACACAGTGCAAATAGCACTCGCGTCTATTCATAGCAAGTACAGTGTATTGGACTGAAGAGGAGCTACTGTTCTTGTCAGTTTCCTATGCAGAATTGAACTAGATATGGCCGTGTGTGTAGGAAGCACAGTTCTTCTGTTCTGAGCAAGCTCACTATTCAGACCACATAGGAAAAACAGTAGAGTAGAAGTGTGCTTTTTTCTCAAAAGCAGAGTGTGTTTCTTGTAAGGCGAGCTAGCGTTTATTTTCCAGTTCTAAATGGAGTTGAATCACATGCAGTTTTTTTTCCTACGAGCAAGAGTTGTTTTCTGGTAAGGAAAGTCACTATTGTGCTCCCATTGCCATACACAGTGCAAATAGCACTCGCGTCTGTTCACAGCAAGTACAGTGTATTGGACTGAAGAGGAGCTTTTTTTTGTGTCAGTTTCCTAAGCAGAGTTGAACTAGATATGGCCCGTGTGTGTAGGAAGCACAGTTCTTTTGTTCTGAGCAAGCTCACTGTTCGGACCCCATAGGAAACACAGTAGAGTAGAAGAGTGCTCTTTTCTCAAAATCAGAGTGTGTTTCTTGTACGGCGAGCTAGCGTTTCTTTCCCAGTCCTAAAAGGAGTTGAATAACATGCAGTTTGTGGTCCTACGAGCAAGAGTTGTTTTCTGGTAAGGAAAGTCACTATTGCGCTCCCATTGCCATACACAGTGCAAATAGCACTCATGTCTGTTCCCAGCAAGTACAGTGTATTGGACTGAAGAGGAGCTACTGATCTTGTCAGTTTCCTAAGCAGAGTTGAACTAGATATGGCCCGTGTATGTAGGAACCACAGTTCTTTTGTTCTGAGCAAGCTCACTGTTCACACCCCATAGGAAAAAAAGTGGAGTAGAAGAGTTCTCTTTTCTCAAAAGCAGAGTGTGTTTCTTGTAAGGTGAGCTAGCGTTTGTTTCCCAGTCCTAAAAGGAGTTGAATCACATGCAGTTTTTGGTCCTACGAGCAAGAATTGTTTTCTGGTAAGAAGAGTCACTATTGCACTCCCATTGTCATACACAGGGCAAATAGCACAGGCGTCTGTTCCCAGCAAGTACAGTGTATTGGACTGAAGAGGAGCTACTGTTCTTGTCAGTTTCCTAAGCAGAGTTGAACTAGATATGGCCCTTGTGTAGGAAGCACAGTTCTTTTGTTCTGAGCAAGCTCACTGTTCGGACCCCATAGGAAACACAGTAGAGTAGAAGAGTGCTCTTTTCTCAAAAGCAGAGTGTGTTTCTTGTAAGGCGAGCTAGCATTTGTTTCCCAGTCCTAAATTTAGTTGAATCACATGCAGTTTTTGGTTTACGAGCAACAGTTATTTTCTGGTAAGGAAAGTCACTATTGCGCTCCCATTGCCATACACAGTACAAATAGCACTCACGTCTGTTCACAGCAAGTACAGTGTATTGGACTGAACAGGAGCTACTGTCCTTGTCAGTTTGCTAAGCAGAGTTGAGCTATATATGGCCCTTGTGTGTAGGAAGCACAGTTCTTTTGTTCTCAGCAAGCTCACTGTTCGGTTCCCATTGGAAACACAGTAGAATAGAAGAGTGCTCTTTCTCAAAAGGAGAGTGTGTTTCTTGTAAGGGGAGCTAGTGTTTGTTTCCCAGTCAGAAGTGGAGTTGAATCCCATGCAGTTTCTGGTCCTACGAGCAAGAGTTATTTTCTGGTAAGAAGAGTCACTATTGAGCTCCCATTGCCATACACAGTGCAAATAGCACTCGCGTCTGTTCCAAGCAAGTACAGTGTATTGGACTGAAGAGGATCTACTGTTCTTGTCAGTTTCCTAAGCAGAATTGAACTATATATGGCCGTGGGTAGGAAGCACAGTTCTTTTTTTCTGAGCAAGCTCACTGTTCTAGCCATATAGGAAACACAGTAGAGTAGAAAAGTGCTCTTTTCTCAAAAGCAGAGTCTGTTTCTTGTAAGGCGAGCTAGCGTTTATTTCCCAGTTCTAAATGGAGTTGAATCACATGCAGTTTTTGTTTTACGAGCAACAGTTGTTTTCTGGTAAGGAAAGTCACTATTGAGTTCCCATTACCATACACAGTGCAAGTAGCATTCGCGTCTGCTCCCAGCAAGTACAGTGTATTGGACTGAAGAGGAGCTACTGTTCTTGTCAGTTTCCTAAGCAGAGTTGAACTAGATATGGCCGTGTGTTTAGGAAGCACAGTTCTTTTGTTCTGAGCAAGCTCACTGTTCTGGCCCTATAGGAAACACATTAGAGTAAATTACTGCTCTTTTCTCAAAAGCAGAGTGTGTTACTTGTAAGGCGAGCTAGCATTTGTTTCCCAGTCCTAAATGGAGTTGAATCACATGCAGTTTTTGTTCCTACAAGAAAGAGTTGTTTTCTGGTAAGGAAAGTCACTATTGCGCTCCCTTTGTAATACACAGTGCAAATAGCCCTCGCGTCTGTTCCCAGCAAGTACAGTGTATTGGACTGAAGAATCGCTACTGTTCTTGTCAGTTTCCGAAGCAGAGTTGAATTAGATATGTCCCGTGTGTGTAGGAAGCACAGTTCTTTTGTTCGGAGCAAGCTCCCTGTTCAGACCCCATAGTAAACACAGTAGAGTAGAAGAGTGCTCCTTTCTCAAAAGCAGAGTGTGTTTCTTGTAAGGAGAGCTAGTGTTTGTTTCCCAGTCAGAAATGGAGTTGAATCCCATGCAGTTTCTGGTCCTACGAGCAAGAGTTATTTTCTGATAAGAAGAGTCACTATTGTGCTCCTATTGCCATACACAGTGCAAATAGCACTGGCGTCTTTTCCCAGCAAGTACAGTGTATTGGACTGAAGAGGAGCTACTGTTCTTGTCAGTTTCCTAAGAAGAGTTGAACTAGATATGGCCCGTGTATGTAGGAAGCACAGTTCTTTTGTTCTGAGCAAGCTCACTTTTCGGATTCCATAGGAAACAGTGTAGAGTAGAATAGTGCTCTTTTCTCAAAAGCAGAGTCTGTTTCTTTTAAGCCGAGCTAGTGTTTGTTTCCCAGTCAGAAATGGAGTTGAATCACATGCAGTTTCTGGTCCTACGAGCAAGAGTTGTTTTCTGGTAAGGAATCACTATTGCGCTCCCATTGCCATACACAGTGCAAATAGCACTCGCATCTGTTCCCAGCAAGTACAGTGTATTGGACTGAAGAGGAGCTACTGTTCTTGTCAGTTTCCTAATCAGAGTTGAACTAGATATGGCCAGTGTGTGTAGGAAGCACAGTTCTTTTGTTTTGAGCAAGCTCACTGTTCTGGTCCCATAGGAAAAACAGAAGAGTAGAAGAGTGCTCTTTTCTCAAAAGCAGAGTATGTTTCTTCTAAGGCTAGCTAGCGTTTGTTTCCCAGTCTTAAATGGAGTTGAATCCCATGCAGTTTCTGGTACTACAATCAAGAGTTGTTTTCTGAAAAAAAGAGTCACTATTGCGCTCCCATTGTCATACACAGGGCAAATAACACTAGCGTCTGTTCCCAGGTTGTACTGTGTATTGGACTGAAGAGGATCTACTGTTCTTGTCAGTTTCCTAATCACAATTGAACTAGATATGGCCCGAGTGTGTAGGAAGTACAGTTCTTTTATTCTGAGCAGGCTCACTGTTCTAGACCTATAGGAAACACAGTAGAGTAGAAGAGTGTCTTTTCTCAAAAGCAGAGTGTGTTTCTTGTAAGGTGAGCTAGCGATTGTTTCCCAGTCCTAAGTGGTGTTGAATCACATACAGTTTCTGGTCCTATGAGCAAGAGTTGTTTTCTGGTAAGAAGAGTCACTATTGCGCTCCTATTGTCATGCACAGGGCAAATAGTACTCGCGTCTGTTCCCAGCATGTAAAGTGTATTGGACTGAAGAGAATCTACTGTTCTTGTCAGGTTCCTAAGCGGAATTGAAATAGATATGGCCGTGTGTGTAGGAAGCACAGTTCTTTTGTTCTGAGCAAGCTGACTGTTCGGACACCATAGGAAACACAGTAGGGTAGAAGAGTGCTCATTCTCAAAAGCAGAGTGTGTTTCTTCTAAGGCGAGCTAGCGTTTGTTTCCCAGTCCTAAATGGAGTTGAATCATATGCAGATTCTTGTCTTATGAGCAAGAGTTGTTTTCTGGTAAGAAGAGACACTATTGCACTCCCATTGTCATACACAGGGCAAATAGCACTGGTGTCCGGTCCCAGCATGTACAGTGTATTGGACTGAAGAGGAGCTACTGTTCTTGTCAGTTGACTAAGAAAAATTTATCTAGATATGGCCGTGTGTGTAGGAAGCACAGTTCCTTTGTTCTGAGCAAGCTCACTGTTCTGGCCATATAGGAAACACAGTAGAGTAGATGAGTGCTCTTTTCTCAAAAGCAGAGTCTGTTTCTTGTAAGGCAAGCCAGCGTTTATTTCCCAGTTCTAAATGGAGTTGAATCACATGCAATTTTGGTTTACGAGCAACAGTTGTTTTCTGGTAAGGAAAGTCACTATTGAGTTCCCATTACCATACACAGTGCAAGTAGCACTCGCGTGTGTTCCCAGCAAGTACAGTGTATTGGACTGAAGAGGAGCTACTGTTCTTGTCAGTTTCCTAAGCAGAGTTGAACTAGATATGGCCGTGTGTTTAGGAAGCACAGTTCTTTTGTTCTGAGCAAGCTAACTGTTCTGGCCCTATAGGAAACACATTAGAGTAAATTACTGCTCTTTTCTCAAAAGCAGACTGTGTTACTTGTAAGGCGAGCTAGCGTTTGTTTCCCAGTCTTAAATGGAGTTGAATCACATGCAGTTTTTGTTCCTACAAGAAAGAGTTGTTTTCTGTTAAGGAAAGTCACTATTGCGCACCCTTTGCAATACACAGTGCAAATAGCCCTCGCGTCTGTTCCCAGCAAGTACAGTGTATTGGACTGAAGAGGAGCTACTGTTCTTGTCAGTTTCCTAAGCACAGTTGAACTAGATATGGCCCGTGTGTGTAGAAAGCATAGTTCTTTTGTCTGAGCAAGCTTACTGTTTGGACACCATAGTAAACACAGTAGAGTAGGAGAGTGCTCTTTTCTCAAAAGCAGAGTGAGTTTCTTCTAAGGCGAGCTAGCGTTTGTTTCCCAGTCAGAAATGGAGTTGAATACCATGCAGTTTCTGGTCCTACGAGCAAGAGATGTTTTCTGATAAGAAGAGTCACTATTGAGCTCCTGTTACAATACACAGTGCAAATAGCACTCGCGTCTGTTTCCAAAAAGTACAGTGTATTGGACTGAAGAGAAGCTACTGCTCTTGTCAGTTTCCTAAGCAGAGTTGAACTAGATATGGCCCGTGTGTGGGAAGCACCGTTCTTTTTTTCTGAGCAAGCTCACTGTTCGGACCCCATAAAAACACCGTAGGGTAGAAGAGTGCTCATTTCTCAAAAGCAGAGTGTGTTTCTTGTAATGCGAGCAAGAGTTTGTTTCCCAGTCCTAAATGGCGTTGAATCCCATGCAGTTTCTGGTCCTACGAGCAAGAGTTGTTTTCTGGTAAGGAAAGACACTATTGCACTCCCATTGCCATACACAGTGCAAATAGCACTGGCGTCTGTTCCCAGCAAGTACAGTGTATTGGACTGAAGAGGAGCTACTGTTCTTGTCAGTTTCCTAAGCAGAGTTGAACTAGATGTGGCCCTTGTTTGTAGGAAGCACAGTTCTTTTGTTCTGAGCAAGCTCAAAGTTCAGACCCCATAGGAAACACAGTAGATTAGAAGAGTGCTCTTTTCTCAAAGGTAGAGTGTGTTTCTTGTAAGGCGAGCTAGCGTATGTTTCCCAGTCCTAAATGGAGTTGAATCCCATTGAGTTTCTGGTCCTATGAGCAAGATTTGTTTTCTGGTAAGAAGATTCACTCTTGCGCTCCCATTGTCATACACAGGGCAAATAGCACTGGCCTCTGATCCCAGCAAGTACAGTGTATTGGACTGAAGAGGATCTACTGTTCTTGTCAGTTTCCTAAGCAGAGTTGAACTAGATATAGCCCGTGTGTGTAGGAAGCACTGTTCTTTTTTTCTGAGCAAGCTCACTGTTCTGGCCTGTAGGAAACACATTAGAGTAGAAGAGTGCTCTTTTCTCAAAAGCAGAGTGTGTTTTTTGTAAGGCGAGCTAGCGTTTGTTTCCCAGTCCTAAATGGAGTTGAATCACATGCAGTTTCTGGTCCTACGAGCAGGAGTTGTTTTCTGGTAAGAAGAGTCACTATTGCGCTCCCATTGTCATACACAGGGCAAATAGCACTGGCGTCTGTTCCCAGCATGTACAGTGTATTGGACTGAAGAGGATCTATTGTTCTCGTCAGTTTCCTAAGCAGAATTGAACTAGATATGGACCGTGTGTGTAGGAAGCACAGTTCTTTTGTTCTGAGCATGCTCACTGTTGTGGCCCTATAGGAAAAACATTAGAGTAGAAGAGTGCTCTTTTCTCACAATCAGAGTGTGTTTCTTGAAAGGTGAGCTAGCGTTTGTTTCCCAGTCCTAAATGGAGTTGAATCACATGCAATTTCTGGTCCTACGAGCAAGAGTTGTTTTCTGGTAAGGAAAGTCACTATTGCGCTCCCTTTCCCATACACTGTGCAAATAGCACTCGCGTCTGTTCCAAGTAAGTAAGGTGTATTGGACTGAAGAGGAGCTACTGTTCTTGTCAGTTTCCTAAGCAGAGTTGAACTAGATATGGCCGTGTGTTTAGGAAGCACAGTTCTTTTGTTCTGAGCAAGCTCACTGTTCTGGCCCTATAGGAAACACATTAGAGTAAATTACTGCTCTTTTCTCAAAAGCAGAGTGTGTTACTTGTAAGGCGAGCTACCGTTTGTTTCCCAGTCCTAAATGGAGTTGAATCACATGCAGTTTTTGTTCCTACAAGAAAGAGTTGTTTTCTGGTAAGGAAAGTCACTATTGCGCTCCCTTTGCAATACACAGTGCAAATAGCCCTCGCGTCTGTTCCCAGCAAGTACAGTGTATTGGACTGAAGAGGAGCTACTGTTCTTGTCAGTTTCCTAAGAAGAGTTGAACTAGATATGGCCCGTGTATGTAGGAAGCACAGTTCTTTTGTTCTGAGCAAGCTCACTGTTCGGACCCCATAGGAGACACAGTAGAGTAGAAGAGTGCTCTTTTCTCAAAAGCAGAGTCTGTTTCTTTTAAGCCGAGCTAGCGTTTGTTTCCCAGTCAGAAATGGAGTTGAATCCCATGCAGTTTCTGGTCCTACGAGCAAGAGTTGTTTTCTGGTAAGGAATCACTATTGCGCTCCCATTGCCATACACAGTGCAAATAGCACTCACGTCTGTTCCCAGCAAGTACAGTGTATTGGACTGAATAGGAGCTACTGTTCTTGTCAGTTTTCTAAGCAGAGTTGAACTAGATATGGTCGGTGTGTGTAGGAAGCACAGTTCTTTTGTTCTGAGCAAGCTCACTGTTTGGACCCCATAGGAAACACAGTAGAGTAGAAGAGTGCTCTTTTCTCAAAAGCAGAGTGTGTTTCTTATAAGAAGAGCTAGCGTTTGTTTCCCAATCCTAAATGGAGTTGAATCACATGCAGTTTCTGGTCCTACGAGCAAGAGTTGTTTTCTGGTAAGAAGAGTCAATGTTGCGCTGCCATTGCCATACACAGGACAAAGAGCCCTGGAGTCTGTTCCCAGCAAGTACAGTGGATTGGCGTGAAGAGGATCTACTGTTCTTGTCAGGTTCCTAAGCAGAATTGAACTAGATATGGCCGTGTGTGTAGGAAGCACAGTTCTTTTGTTCTGAGCAAGTTCACGGTTTGGACCTCTTAGGACACACAGTAGAGTAGAAGAGTGCTTTTTTCTCTAAATCAGAGTGTTTTTCTTGTAAGGCGAGCTAGTGGTTGTTTCCCAGTCCTAAATGGAGTTGAATCCCATGCAGTTTCTGGTCCTACGAGCAAGAGTTGTTTTCTGGTAAGAAGAGTCACTATTGTGCTCCCATTGTCATACACAGGGCAAATAGCACTGTCGTCTGTTCCCAGCATGTACAGTGTATTGGACTGAAGAGGATCTACTGTTCTTGTCAGATTCCTAAGCAGAATTGAACTAGGTATGGCCGTGTGTGTAGGAAGCACAGTTCTTTTGTTCTGAGCAAGCTCACTGTTCAGACCTCTTAGGAAACACAGTAGAGTAGAAGAGTGCTCTTTTCTCAAAAGCAGAGTGTGTTTCTTGTAAGGCGAGCTAGCATTTGTTTCCCAGTCCTAAATGGAGTTGAATCACATGCAGTTTCTGGTCCTACGAGCAAGAGTTGTTTTCTGGTAAGAAGAGTCATTATTGCGCTCCAAATGCCATACCCAGTGCAAATAGTACTCGCATCTGTTCCCTTCAAGTACAGTGTATTGGACTGATTTGGAGCTACTGTTCTTGTCAGTTTCCTCAGCAGAGTTGAATTAGATATGTCCCGTGTGTGTAGGAAGCACAGTTCTTTTGTTCTGAGCAAGCTCCCTGTTCAGACCCCATAGTAAACACTGTAGAGTAGAAGAGTGCTCCTTTCTCAAAAGCAGAGTGTGTTTCTTGTAAGGAGAGCTAGTGTTTGTTTCCCAGTCAGAAATGGAGTTGAATCCCATGCAGTTTCTGGTCCTACGAGCAAGAGTTATTTTCTGATAAGAAGAGTCACTATTGCGCTCCTATTGCCATACACTGTGCAAATAGCACTGGCGTCTGTTCCCAGGAAGTACAGTGTATTGGACTGAAGAGGAGCTACTGTTCTTGTCAGTTTCCTAAGCACAGTTGAACTAGATATGGCCCGTGTGTGTAGGAAGCATAGTTCTTTTGTCTGAGCAAGCTCACTGTTTGGATCCCATAGTAAACACAGTAGAGTAGGAGAGTGCTCTTTTCTCAAAAGCAGAGTGAGTTTCTTGTAAGGTGAGCTAGCGTTTGTTTCCCAGTCAGAAATGGAGTTGAATCCCATGCAGTTTCTAGTCCAACGAGCAAGAGATGTTTTCTGAAAAGAAGAGTCACTATTGAGCTCCTATTACAATACACAGTGCAAATAGCACTCGCGTCTGTTTCCAACAAGTACAGTGTATTGGACTGAAGAGAAGCTACTGCTCTTGTCAGTTTCCTAAGCAGAGTTGAACTAGATATGGCCCGTGTGTGGGAAGCACCGTTCTTTTTTTCTGAGCAAGCAAACTGTTCGGACCCCATAAAAACACAGTAGGGTAGAAGAGTGCTCATTTCTCAAAAGCAGAGTGTGTTTCTTGTAATGCGAGCAAGTGTTTGTTTCCCAGTCCTAAATGGCGTTGAATCCCATGCAGTTTCTGGTCCTACGAGCAAGAGTTGTTTTCTGGTAAGGAAAGACACTATTGCACTCCCATTGCCATACACAGTGCAAATAGCACTGGCGTCTGTTCCCAGCAAGTACAGTGTATTGGACTGAAGAGGAGCTACTGTTCTTGTCAGTTTCCTAAGCAGAGTTGAACTAGATGTGGCCCTTGTTTGTAGGAAGCACAGTTCTTTTGTTCTGAGCAAGCTCAAAGTTCAGACCCCATAGGAAACACAGTAGAGTAGAAGAGTGCTCTTTTCTCAAAGGTAGAGTGTGTTTCTTGTAAGGCGAGCTAGCGTGTGTTTCCCAGTCCTAAATGGAGTTGAATCCCATTGAGTTTCTGGTCCTATGAGCAAGATTTGTTTTCTGGTAAGAAGATTCACTCTTGCGCTCCCATTGTCATACACAGGGCAAATAGCACTGGCCTCTGATCCCAGCAAGTACAGTGTATTGGACTGAAGAGGATCTACTGTTCTTGTCAGTTTCCTAAGCAGAGTTGAACTAGATATAGCCCGTGTGTGTAGGAAGCACTGTTCTTTTTTTCTGAGCAAGCTCACTGTTCTGGCCTGTAGGAAACACATTAGAGTAGAAGAGTGCTCTTTTCTCAAAAGCAGAGTGTGTTTTTTGTAAGGCCAGCTAGTGTTTGTTTCCCAGTCCTAAATGGAGTTGAATCACATGCAGTTTCTGGTCCTACGAGCAAGAGTTGTTTTCTGGTAAGAAGAGTCACTATTGCGCTCCCATTGTCATACACAGGGCAAATAGCACTGGCGTCTGTTCCCAGCATGTACAGTGTATTGGACTGAAGAGGATCTATTGTTCTCGTCAGTTTCCTAAGCAGAATTGAACTAGATATGGCCGTGTGTGTAGGAAGCACATTTCTTTTGTTCTGAGCATGCTCACTGTTGTGGCCCTATAGGAAAAACATTAGAGTAGAAGAGTGCTCTTTTCTCACAATCAGAGTGTGTTTCTTGAAAGGTGAGCTAGCGTTTGTTTCCCAGTCCTAAATGGAGTTGAATCACATGCAATTTCTGGTCCTACGAGCAAGAGTTGTTTTCTGGTAAGGAAAGTCACTATTGCGCTCCCTTTCCCATACACTGTGCAAATAGCACTCGCGTCTGTTCCAAGTAAGTAAGGTGTATTGGACTGAAGAGGAGCTACTGTTCTTGTCAGTTTCCTAAGCAGAGTTGAACTAGATATGGCCGTGTGTTTAGGAAGCACAGTTCTTTTGTTCTGAGCAAGCTCACTGTTCTGGCCCTATAGGAAACACATTAGAGTAAATTACTGCTCTTTTCTCAAAAGCAGAGTGTGTTACTTGTAAGGCGAGCTACCGTTTGTTTCCCAGTCCTAAATGGAGTTGAATCACATGCAGTTTTTGTTCCTACAAGAAAGAGTTGTTTTCTGGTAAGGAAAGTCACTATTGCGCTCCCTTTGCAATACACAGTGCAAATAGCCCTCGCGTCTGTTCCCAGCAAGTACAGTGTATTGGACTGAAGAGGAGCTACTGTTCTTGTCAGTTTCCTAAGAAGAGTTGAACTAGATATGGCCCGTGTATGTAGGAAGCACAGTTCTTTTGTTCTGAGCAAGCTCACTGTTCGGACCCCATAGGAGACACAGTAGAGTAGAAGAGTGCTCTTTTCTCAAAAGCAGAGTCTGTTTCTTTTAAGCCGAGCTAGCGTTTGTTTCCCAGTCAGAAATGGAGTTGAATCCCATGCAGTTTCTGGTCCTACGAGCAAGAGTTGTTTTCTGGTAAGGAATCACTATTGCGCTCCCATTGCCATACACAGTGCAAATAGCACTCGCGTCTGTTCCCAGCAATTACAGTGTATTGGACTGAATAGGAGCTACTGTTCTTGTCAGTTTTCTAAGCAGAGTTGAACTAGATATGGTCGGTGTGTGTAGGAAGCACAGTTCTTTTGTTCTGAGCAAGCTCACTGTTTGGACCCCATAGGAAACACAGTAGAGTAGAAGAGTGCTCTTTTCTCAAAAGCTGAGTGTGTTTCTTATAAGAAGAGCTAGCGTTTGTTTCCCAATCCTAAATGGAGTTGAATCACATACAGTTTCTGGTCCTATGAGCAAGAGTTGTTTTCTGGTAAGAAGAGTCAATGTTGCGCTGCCATTGCCATACACAGGACAAAGAGACCTGGAGTCTGTTCCCAGCAAGTACAGTGTATTGGAGTGAAGAGGATCTACTGTTCTTGTCAGGTTCCTAAGCAGAATTGAACTAGATATGGCCGTGTGTGTAGGAAGCACAGTTTTTTGTTCTGAGCAAGTTCACGGTTTGGACCTCTTAGGAAACACAGTAGAGTAGAAGAGTGCTTTTTTCTCTAAATCAGAGTGTTTTTCTTGTAAGGCGAGCTAGTGTTTGTTTCCCAGTCCTAAATGGAGTTGAATCACATGCAGTTTCTGGTCCTACGAGCAAGAGTTGTTTTCTGGTAAGAAGAGTCACTATTGTGCTCCCATTGTCATACACAGGGCAAATAGCACTGTCGTCTGTTCCCAGCATGTACAGTGTATTGGACTGAAGAGGATCAACTGTTCTTGTCAGGTTCCTAAGCAGAATTGAACTAGGTATGGCCGTGTGTGTAGGAAGCACAGTTCTTTTGTTCTGAGTAAGCTCACTGTTCTGCTCCTATAGGAAACACAGTAGAGTAGAAGAGTGCTCTTTTCTCAAAAGCAGAGTGTGTTTCTTGTAAGGCGAGCTAGCGTTTGTTTCCCAGTCCTAAATGGAGTTGAATCACATGCAGTTTTTGGTCCTACGAGCAAGAGTTGTTTTCTGGTAAGAAGAGTCACTACTGCGCTCCAATTGCCATACACAGTGCAAATAGCACGCTCGTCTGTTCCCATCAAGAACAGTGTATTGGACTGAAGAGGAGCTACTCTTCTTGTCAGTTTCCAAAGCATAGTTGAACTAGATGTGGTCCGTGTGTAGGAAGCACAGTTCTTTGGTCTCAGCAAGCTCACTGTTCTGGCCCTATAGTAAACACAGTAGAGTAGATCAGTGCTCTTTTCAAAAAAGCAGAGTGTGTTTCTTGTAAGGCAAGCTAGCGTTTGTTATCCAGTCCTAAATGGAGTTGAATCACATGCAGTTTCTGGTCCTACGAGCAAGAGTTGTTTTCTGGTAAGGAAGTCACTATTGTGCTCCCATTGCCATACACAGTGCAAATAGCACTCGCGTCTGTTCCCAGCAAGTACAGTGTATCAGACTGAAGAGGAGGTACTGTTCTTGTCAGTTTCCTAAGCAGAGTTGAACGAGATATGGCCCGTGTGTGTAGGAAGCACAGTTCTTTTTTTCTGAGCAAGCTCACTGTTTGGACCACATAGGAAACACATTAGAGTAGAAGAGTGCTCTTTTCTCTAAAGCAGATTGTGTTTCTTGTAAGGCTAGCTAGCATTTGTTTCCCAGTCCTAAATGGAGTTGAATCACATAGTTTCTGGTCCTATGAGCAAGAGTTGTTTTCTGGTAAAGAAAGTCACTATTGCGCTCCCATTGCCATACACAGTGCAAATAGCACTCGCGTCTGTTCCCAGCAAGTACAGTGTATTGGACTGAAGAGGATCTACTGTTCTTGTCAGGTTTATAATCAAAATTGAACTAGATATGGCCGTGTGTGTAGGAAGCACAGTTCTTTTGTTCTGAGCAAGCTCACTGTTCTGGCCCTACAGGAGACAGTAGAGTAGAAGAGTGGACTTTTCTCAAAAGCAGAGTGTGTTTCTTGTAAGGCGAGCTAGCGTTTGTTTCCCAGTCCTAAATGGAGTTGATTCACATGCAGTTTCTGGTCCTACGAGCAAGAGTTGTTTTCTGGTAAGAAGAATCACTATTGTGCTCCCATTGTCATACACAGGGCAAATAGCACTGGCGTCTTTTCCCAGCATGTACAGTGTATTGGACTGAAGAGGATCTACTGTTCTTGTCAGGATCCTAAGCAAAGTTGAACTAGATATGGCCGTGTGTGTAGGAAGCACAGTTTTTTGTTCTGAGCAAGCTCACTCTTCTGACCCCATAGGAAACACAGTAGAGTAGAGGGGTGCTCTTTTCTCTAAAGCAGATTGTGTTTCTTGTAAGGCTAGCTAGCATTTGTTTCCCAGTCCTAAATGGAGTTGAATCACATGCATATTCTGGTCCTACGAGCAAGAGTTGTTTTCTGGTAAGGAAATCACTATTGCGCTCCCATTGCCATACACAGTGCAAATAGTACTCGCGTCTGTTCCCAGAAAATACAGTGTATTGGACTGAAGAGGAGCTACTGTTCTTGTCAGTTTTCTAAGCAGAGTTGAACTAGATATGGCCCGTGTGTGTAGGAAGCACAGTTCTTTTGTTCTGAGCAAGCTCACTGTTCTGGCCCTATAGGAAACACAGTAGAGTAGAAGAGTGCTCTTTTCTCTAAAGCAGAGTGTGTTTCTTGTAAGGCGAGCTAGTGATTGTTTCCCAGTCCTAAATGGATTTGAGTCACATGCAGTTTTTTGTCCTACGAGCAAGAGTTGTTTTCTGGTAAGACGAGTCACTATTGTGCTCCAATTGCCATACACAGTGCAAATAGCACTCACGTCTTTTCCCAGCAAGTACAGTGTATTGGACTGAAGAAGAGCAACTGTTCTTGTCAGGTTCCTAAGTAGAGTTTTACTAGATATGGTCCGTGTGTGTAGGAAGCACAGTTGTTTTGTTCTGAGCAAGCTCACTGTTTGGACACCAAGGAAACACAGTAGAGTAGAAGATTGCTCTTTTCTCTAAAGCAGAGTGTGTTTATTGTAATGCGAGCTAGCATTTGTTTCCCAGTCCTAAATGGAGTTGAATCTCATGCAGTTTCTGGTCCTATGAGCAAGAGTTGTTTTCTGGTAAGAAGAGTCACTATTGCGCTGCCATTGCCATACACAGGACAAATAGCATTGTTGTCTCTTCCCAGCAGTACAGAGTATTGGACTGAAGAGGATCTACTGTTCTTGTCAGCTTCTTAAGCAGAATTGAACTAGGTATGGCCGTGTGTAGGAAGCACAGTTCTTTTGTTCTGATCAAGCTCACTGTTCTGGCCCTATAGGAAACACAGTAGAGTAGAAGAGTGCTCTTTTCTCAAAAGCAGAGTGTGTTTCTTGTAAGGCGAGCTAGCATTTGTTTCCAAGTCCTAAATTGAGTTGAGTCACATGCAGTTTTTGGTCCTACGAGCAAGAGTATTTTTCTGGTAAGAAGAGATACTATTGCGCTGCCATTGCCATACACAGGAAAAATAGCACTGTTGTCTGTTCCCAGCAGTACAGTGTATTGGACTGAAGAGGAGCTACTGTTCTTGTCAGGTTTATAAGCAAAATTGGACTAGATATGGCCGTGTGTGTAGGAAGCACAGTTCTTTTGTTCTGAGCAAGCTCACTGTTCGGACCCCATAGGAAACACAGTAGAGTAGAAGAGTGCTCTTTTCTCTAAAGCAGACTGTGTTTCTTGTAAGGCGAGCTAGCATTTGTTTCCCAGTCCTAAATGGAGTTGAATCACATACAGTTTCTGGTCCTACGAGCAAGAGTTGTTTTCTGGTAAGGAAAGTCACTATTGCGCTCCCATTGCCATAAAAAGTGCAAATAGCACTCGCGCCTGTTCCCAGCAAGTACAGTGTATTGGACTGAAGAGGAGCTCCTGTTCTTGTCAGTTTCCAAAGCAGATTTGAACTAGATATGGCCCGTGTGTGTAGGAAGCACAGTTCATGTGTTCTGAGCAAGCTCACTGTTCTGGCCCTATAGGAAACACAGTAGAGTAGGAAGTGCTCTTTTCTCTAAAGCAGAGTGTGTTTCTTGTAAGGAGAGCTAGCGTTTCTTTCCCAGTCCTAAATGGAGTTGAATCACATGCAGTTTCTGGTCCTATGAGGAAGAGTTGTTTTCTGGTAAGAAGAGTCACTATTGCGCTGCCATTGCCATACACAGGACAAATAGCACTGGCGTCTGTTCCCAGCAAGTACAGTGTATTGGACTGAAGAGGATCTACTGTTCTTGTCAGGTTCCTAATCAGAATTGAACTAGATATGGCCGTGTGTGTAGGAAGCACAGTTCTTTTGTTCTGAGCAAGCTCACTGTTCGGACCCCATTGGAAACACAGTAGAGTAGAAGAGTGCTCTTTTCTCAAAAGCAGAGTGTGTTTCATGAAGGCGAGCTAGCATTTGTTTCCCAGTCCTAAATGGAGTTGAATCACATGCAGTTTCTGGTCCTACGAGCAAGAGTTGTTTTATGGTAAGGAAATCACTATTGCGCTCCCATTGCCATACACAGTGCAAATAGTACTCGCGTCTGTTCCCAGAAAGTACAGTGTATTGGACTGAAGAGGATCTACTGTTCTTGTCAGGTTCCTAAGCAGAATTGAACTAGGTATGGCCGTGTGTGTAGGAAGCACAGTTCTTTTGTTCTGAGCAAGTTCACTTTTCAGACCTCTTAGGAAACACAGTAGAGTAGAAGAGTGCTTTTTTCTCTAAATCAGAGTGTGTTTCTTGTAAGGCGAGCTAGTGTTTGTTTCCTAGTCCTAAATGGAGATGAATCACATGCAGTCTCTGGTCCTACGAGCAAGAGTTGTTTTCTGGTAAGAAGAGTCACTATTGTGCTCCCATTGTCATACACAGGGCAAATAACACTGGCGTCTGTTCCCAGCATGTACAGTGTATTGGACTGAAGAGGGTCTACTGTTCTTGTCAGGTTCGTAAGCAGAGTTGAACTAGATATGTCAGTGTTTAGGAAGCACAGTTCTTTTGTTCTGAGCAAGCTCACTGTTCTGGCCCTATAGGAAACACAGTAGAGTAGAAGAGTGCTCTTTTCTCAAAAGCAGAGTGTGTTTCTTATAAGGCGAGCTAGCGTTTGTTTCCCAGTACTATATGGAGTTGAATAACATGCAGTTTCTGGTCCTACGAGCAAGAGTTGTTTTCTGGTAAGGAAAGTCACTATTGCGCTCCCATTGCCATACACAGTACAAATAGCACTCGCGTCTGTTCCCAGCAAGTGCAGTGTATTGGACTGAAGAGGATCTATTATTCTTGTCAGTTTCCTAAGCAGAATTGAACTAGATATGACTGTGTGTGTAGGAAGAACAGTTCTTTTTTTCTGAGCAAGCTCACTGTTTTGGCCCTATAGGAAACACTTTAGAGTAGAAGAGGGCTCTTTTCTCAAAAGCAGAGTGTGTTTCTTGTAAGGTGAGCTAGCGTTTGTTTCCCAGTCCTAAATGGAGTTGAATCTCATGCAGTTTCTGGTCCTACGAGCAAGAGTTGTTTTCTGGTAAGAAGAGTCACTATTGCGCTCCCATTTTCATACACAGGGCAAATAGCACTGGCGTCTGTTCCCAGCAAGTACAGTGTATTGGACTGAAGAGGATCTACTGTTCTTGTCAGGTTCCTAAGCAGAGGTGAATGAGATATGTCCAGTGTGTGTAGGAAGCACAGTTCTTATGTTCTGAGCAAGCTCATTGTTCGGACACCATATGAAATACAGTAGAGTAGAAGAGTGCTCTTTTCTCAAAAGCAGAGTGTGTTTCTTGTAAGGCGAGCTAGCATTTGTTTCCAAGTCCTAAATTGAGTTGAGTCACATGCAGTTTTTGGTCCTACGAGCAAGAGTATTTTTCTGGTAAGAAGAGACACTATTGCGCTGCCATTGCCATACACAGGAAAAATAGCACTGTTGTCTGTTCCCAGCAGTACAGTGTATTGGACTGAAGAGGAGCTACTGTTCTTGTCAGGTTTATAAGCAAAATTGGACTAGATATGGCCGTGTGTGTAGGAAGCACAGTTCTTTTGTTCTGAGCAAGCTCACTGTTCGGACCCCATCGGAAACACAGTAGAGTAGAAGAGTGCTCTTTTCTCTAAAGCAGATTGTGTTTCTTGTAAGGCGAGCTAGCATTTGTTTCCCAGTCCTAAATGGAGTTGAATCACATACAGTTTCTGGTCCTACGAGCAAGAGTTGTTTTCTGGTAAGGAAAGTCACTATTGCGCTCCCATTGCCATACACAGTGCAAATAGCACTCGCGTCTGTTCCCAGCAAGTACAGTGTATTGGACTGAAGAGGAGCTACTGTTCTTGTCAGTTTCCAAAGCAGATTTGAACTAGATATGGCCCGTGTGTGTAGGAAGCACAGTTCATTTGTTCTGAGCAAGCTCACTGTTCTGGCCCTATAGGAAACACAGTAGAGTAGGAAGTGCTCTTTTCTCTAAAGCAGAGTGTGTTTCTTGTAAGGAGAGCTAGCGTTTCTTTCCCAGTCCTAAATGGAGTTGAATCACATGCAGTTTCTGGTCCTATGAGGAAGAGTTGTTTTCTGGTAAGAAGAGTCAATATTGCGCTGCCATTGCCATACACAGGACAAATAGCACTGGCGTCTGTTCCCAGCAAGTACAGTGTATTGGACTGAAGAGGATCTACTGTTCTTGTCAGGTTCCTAATCAGAATTGAACTAGATATGGCCGTGTGTGTAGGAAGCACAGTTCTTTTGTTCTGAGCAAGCTCACTGTTCGGACCCCATTGGAAACACAGTAGAGTAGAAGAGTGCTCTTTTCTCAAAAGCAGAGTGTGTTTCATGAAGGCGAGCTAGCATTTGTTTCCCAGTCCTAAATGGAGTTGAATCACATGCAGTTTCTGGTCCTACGAGCAAGAGTTGTTTTATGGTAAGGAAATCACTATTGCGCTCCCATTGCCATACACAGTGCAAATAGTACTCGCGTCTGTTCCCAGAAAGTACAGTGTATTGGACTGAAGAGGATCTACTGTTCTTGTCAGGTTCCTAAGCAGAATTGAACTAGGTATGGCCGTGTGTGTAGGAAGCACAGTTCTTTTGTTCTGAGCAAGTTCACTTTTCAGACCTCTTAGGAAACACAGTAGAGTAGAAGAGTGCTTTTTTCTCTAAATCAGAGTGTGTTTCTTGTAAGGCGAGCTAGTGTTTGTTTCCTAGTCCTAAATGGAGATGAATCACATGCAGTCTCTGGTCCTACGAGCAAGAGTTGTTTTCTGGTAAGAAGAGTCACTATTGTGCTCCCATTGTCATACACAGGGCAAATAACACTGGCGTCTGTTCCCAGCATGTACAGTGTATTGGACTGAAGAGGGTCTACTGTTCTTGTCAGGTTCGTAAGCAGAGTTGAACTAGATATGTCAGTGTTTAGGAAGCACAGTTCTTTTGTTCTGAGCAAGCTCACTGTTCTGGCCCTATAGGAAACACAGTAGAGTAGAAGAGTGCTCTTTTCTCAAAAGCAGAGTGTGTTTCTTATAAGGCGAGCTAGCGTTTGTTTCCCAGTACTATATGGAGTTGAATAACATGCAGTTTCTGGTCCTACGAGCAAGAGTTGTTTTCTGGTAAGGAAAGTAACTATTGCGCTCCCATTGCCATACACAGTACAAATAGCACTCGCGTCTGTTCCCAGCAAGTGCAGTGTATTGGACTGAAGAGGATCTACTATTCTTGTCAGTTTCCTAAGCAGAATTGAACTAGATATGACTGTGTGTGTAGGAAGAACAGTTCTTTTTTTCTGAGCAAGCTCACTGTTTTGGCCCTATAGGAAACACTTTAGAGTAGAAGAGGGCTCTTTTCTCAAAAGCAGAGTGTGTTTCTTGTAAGGTGAGCTAGCGTTTGTTTCCCAGTCCTAAATGGAGTTGAATCTCATGCAGTTTCTGGTCCTACGAGCAAGAGTTGTTTTCTGGTAAGAAGAGTCACTATTGCGCTCCCATTTTCATACACAGGGCAAATAGCACTGGCGTCTGTTCCCAGCAAGTACAGTGTATTGGACTGAAGAGGATCTACGATTCTTGTCACTTTCCTAAGCAGAATTCGACTAGATATGACCGTGTGTGTAGGAAGCACAGTTCTTTTGTTCTGAGCAAGCTCATTGTTTTGGCCCTATACGAAACACAGTAGCGTAGAAGAGTGCTCTTTTCTCAAAAGCAGAGTGTGTTTCTTGTAAGGCGAGCTAGCGTTTGTTTCCCAGTCCAAAATGGAGTTGAGTCACATGCAGTTTTTGCTCCTACGAGCAAGAGTTGTTTTCTGATAAGAAGAGTCACTATTGCGCTCCAATTTCCATACACAGTGCAAATAGCACTCGCGTCTCTTCCCAGCAAGTACAGTGTATTGGACAGAATAGGAGCTACTGTTCTTGTCAGTTTCCTAAGCAGAGTTGAACGAGATATGGCCCGTGTGTAGGAAGCACAGTTCTTTTGTTCTGAGCAAGCTCACTGTTTGGACCCCATTAGAAACACAGTAGAGTAGAAGAGTGCTCTTTTCTCAAAAGCAGAGTGTGTTTCTTGTAAGGAGAACTAGAGTTTGTTTCCCAGTCCTAAATTGAGTTGAGTCACATTCAGTTTTTGGTCCTACGAGCAAGAGTTTTTTTCTGGTAAGGAGAGACACTATTGCGCTCCAATTGACATACACAGTGCAAATAGCACTCGCGTCTGTTCCCAGCAAGTACATTGTATTGGACTGAATAGGAGCTACTGTTGTTTTCAGTTTCCAAAGCATAGTTGAACTAGATATGGTCCGTGTGTGTAGGAAGCACAGTTCTTTTGTTCTGAACAAGCTCACTGTTCTGGCCCTATAGGAAACACAGTAGAGTAGAACAGTGCTCTTTTCTCAAAAGCAGAGTGTGTTTCTTGTAAGACGAGCTAGCGTTTGTATCCCAGTCCTAAATGGAGTTGAATCACATGCAGTTTCTGCTCCTACGAGCAAGAGTTTTTTTCTGGTAAGAAGAGACACTATTGTGCTGCCATTGCCATACACAGGAAAAATAGCACTGTTGTCTCTTCCCAGCAGTACAGTGTATCGGACTGAAGAGGAGCTACTGTTCTTGTCAGTTTCCTAAGCAGAGTTTTACTAGATATGGTCCGTGTGTGTAGGAAGCACAGTTGTTTTGTTCTGAGCAAGCTCACTGTTTGGACACCAAGGAAACACAGTAGAGTAAGAGATTGCTCTTTTCTCAAAAGCAGAGTGTGTTTCTTGTAAGGCGAGCTAGCGTTTGTTTCCCAGTCTTAAATGGAGTTGAATCGCATGCAGTTTCTGGTCCTACGAGCAAGAAATGTTTTCTGGTAAGAAGAGTCACTATTGCGCTGCCATTGCCATACACAGGACAAATAGCATTGTTGTCTGTTCCTGCAGTACAGTGTATTGGACTGAAGAGGATCTACTGTTCTTGTCAGGTTCCTAAGCAGAATTGAACTAGGTATGGCCGTGTGTAGGAAGCACAGTTCTTTTGTTCTGAGCAAGTTCACTGTTCAGACCTCTTAGGAAACACAGTAGAGTAGAAGAGTGCTTTTTTCTCTAAATCAGAGTGTGTTTCTTGTAAGGCGAGCTAGTGTTTGTTTCCTAGTCCTAAATGGAGTTGAATCACATGCAGTCTCTGGTCCTACGAGCAAGAGTTGTTTTCTGGTAAGAAGAGTCACTATTGTGCTCCCATTGTCATACACAGGGCAAATAGCACTCGCGTCTGTTCCCAGCATGTACAGTGTATTGCACTGAATAGGATCTACTGTTCTTGTCAGGTTCCTAAGCAAAATTGAACTAGGTATGGCCGTGTGTGTAGGAAGCACAGTTCTTTTGTTCTGAGCAAGTTCACTGTTCAGACCTCTTAGGAAACACAGTAGAGTAGAAGAGTGCTTTTTTCTCTAAATCAGAGTGTGTTTCTTGTAAGGCGAGCTAGTGTTTGTTTTCCAGTCCTAAATGGAGTTGAATCTCATGCAGTTTCTGGTCCTACCAGCAAGAGTTGTTTTCTGGTAAGAAGAGTTACTATTGCGTTCCCATTTTCATACACAGGGCAAATAGCACTCGCGTCTGTTCCCAGCAAGTACAGTGTATTGGACTGAAGAGGATCTACTATTCTTGTCAGTTTCCTAAGCAGAATTGGACTAGATATGACCATGTGTGTAGGAAGCACAGTTCTTTTGTTCTGAGCAAGCTCATTGTTTTGGCACTATACGAAACACAGTAGCGTAGAAGAGTGCTCTTTTCTCAAAAGCAGAGTGTATTTCTTGTAAGGCGAGCTAGCATTTGTTTCCCAGTCCAAAATGGAGTTGAGTCACATGCAGTTTTTGCTCCTAAAAGCAAGAGTTGTTTTCTGGTAAGAAGACTCACTATTGCGCTCGAATTGCCATACACAGTGCAAATAGCACTCGCGTCTCTTCCCAGCAAGTACAGTATATTGGACAGAATAGGAGCTACTGTTCTTGTCAGTTTCCTAAGCAGAGTTGAACTAAATATGGTCCGTGTGTTTAGGAAGCACAGTTCTTTTGTTCTCAGCAAGCTCACTGTTCTGGCCCTATAGGAATCACAGTAGAGTAGAAGAGTGCTCTTTTCTCAAAAGCAGAGTGTGTTTCTCGTAAGGCGAGCTAGCGTTTGTTTCCCAGTCCTAAATGGAGTTGAATCTCATGCATTTTCTGGTTCTACGAGCAAGAGTTGTTTTCTGGTAAGGAAGTCACTATTGCGTTCCCAGTGCCATAAACAGTGCAAATAGCACTCGCGTCTGTTCCCAGCAAGTACAGTGTATCAGACTGAAGAGGAGCTACTGTTCTTGTCAGTTTCCTAAGCAGAGTTGAACTAGATATGGTCCGTGTGTTTAGGAAGCACAGTTCTTTTGTTCTCAGCAAGCTCACTGTTCTGGCACTATAGGAAACACAGTAGAGTAGAAGAGTGCTCTTTTCTCAAAAGCAGAGTGTGTTTCTTGTAAGGCAAGCTAGCGTTTGTTTCCCAGTCCTAAATGGAGTTGAATCCCATGCAGTTTCTGGTCCTACGAGCAAGAGTTGTTTTCTGGTATGGAAGTCACTATTGCGTTCCCAGTGCCATACACAGTGCAAATAACACTCGCGTCTGTTCCCAGCAAGTACAGTTTATCAGACTGAAGAGGAGCTACTGTTCTTGTCAGTTTTCTAAGCAGAGTTGAACGAGATATGGCCCGTGTGTAGGAAGCACAGTTCTTTTGTTCTGAGCAAGCTCACTGTTTGGACCCCATTGGAAACACTGTAGAGTAGAAGAGTGCTCTTTTCTCAAAAGCAGAGTGTATTTCTTGTAAGGCGAGCTAGCATTTGTTTCCCAGTCCAAAATGGAGTTGAGTCACATGCAGTTTTTGCTCCTAAAAGCAAGAGTTGTTTTCTGGTAAGAAGACTCACTATTGCGCTCGAATTGCCATACACAGTGCAAATAGCACTCGCGTCTCTTCCCAGCAAGTACAGTATATTGGACAGAATAGGAGCTACTGTTCTTGTCAGTTTCCTAAGCAGAGTTGAACTAAATATGGTCCGTGTGTTTAGGAAGCACAGTTCTTTTGTTCTCAGCAAGCTCACTGTTCTGGCCCTATAGGAATCACAGTAGAGTAGAAGAGTGCTCTTTTCTCAAAAGCAGAGTGTGTTTCTCGTAAGGCGAGCTAGCGTTTGTTTCCCAGTCCTAAATGGAGTTGAATCTCATGCATTTTCTGGTTCTACGAGCAAGAGTTGTTTTCTGGTAAGGAAGTCACTATTGCGTTCCCAGTGCCATAAACAGTGCAAATAGCACTCGCGTCTGTTCCCAGCAAGTACAGTGTATCAGACTGAAGAGGAGCTACTGTTCTTGTCAGTTTCCTAAGCAGAGTTGAACTAGATATGGTCCGTGTGTTTAGGAAGCACAGTTCTTTTGTTCTCAGCAAGCTCACTGTTCTGGCACTATAGGAAACACAGTAGAGTAGAAGAGTGCTCTTTTCTCAAAAGCAGAGTGTGTTTCTTGTAAGGCAAGCTAGCGTTTGTTTCCCAGTCCTAAATGGAGTTGAATCCCATGCAGTTTCTGGTCCTACGAGCAAGAGTTGTTTTCTGGTATGGAAGTCACTATTGCGTTCCCAGTGCCATACACAGTGCAAATAACACTCGCGTCTGTTCCCAGCAAGTACAGTTTATCAGACTGAAGAGGAGCTACTGTTCTTGTCAGTTTTCTAAGCAGAGTTGAACGAGATATGGCCCGTGTGTAGGAAGCACAGTTCTTTTGTTCTGAGCAAGCTCACTGTTTGGACCCCATTGGAAACACTGTAGAGTAGAAGAGTGCTCTTTTCTCAAAAGCAGAGTGTGTTTCTTGTAAGGCGAGCTAGAGTTTGTTTCCCAGTCCTAAATGGAGTTGAATCACATGCAGTTTCTGGTCCTACAAGCAAGAGTTGTTTTCTGGTAAGAAGAGTCACTATTGTGCTCCCATTGAAATACACAGGGCAAATAGCACTGGCGTCTGTTCCCATCATGTACAGTGTATTCGACTGAAGAGGATCTACTGTTCTTGTCAGGGTCCTAAGCAGAGTTGAACTAGATATGGCCGTATGTGTAGGAAGCACAGTTCTTTTGTTCTGATCAAGCTCACTGTTCTGGCCCTATAGGAAACACAGTAGAGTAGAAGAGTGCTCTTTTCTCTAAAGCAGAGTGTGTTTCTTGTAAGGCGAGCTAGCGTTTTTTTCATAGTCCTAAATTGAGTTGAGTCACATGCAGTTTTTGGTCCTACGAGCAAGAAGTGTTTTCTGGTAAGAAGAGTCACTATTACGCTCCAATTGACATACACAGTGCAAATAGCACTCGCGTCTGTTCCCAGCAAGTACAGTGTATTGGACTGAATAGGAGATACTGTTCTTTTCAGTTTCCAAAGCATAGTTGAACTAGATATGGTCCGTGTGTGTAGGAAGCACAGTTCCTTTGTTCTCAGCAAGCTCACTGTTCTGGCCCTATAGGAAACACAGTAGAGTAGAACAATGCTCTTTTCTCAAAAGCAGAGTGTGTTTCTTGTAAGGCGAGCAAGCGTTTGTTTCCCAGTCATAAATGGAGTTGAATCACATGCAGTTTCTGCTCCTATGAGCAAGAGTTTTTTTCTGGTAAGAAGAGACACTATTGCGCTGCCATTGCCATACACAGGAAAAATAGCACTGTTGTCTGTTCCCAGGAGTACAGTGTATTGGATTGAAGAGGATCTACTGTTCTTGTCAGGTTTATAAGCAAAATTGAACTAGATATGTCCGTGTGTGTAGGAAGCACAGTTCTTTTGTTCTGAGCAAGCTCACTGTTCGGACCCCATTGGAAACACAGTAGAGTAGAAGAGTGCTCTTTTATCAAAAGCAGAGTGTGTTTCATGAAGGCGAGCTAGCATTTGTTTCCCAGTCCTAAATGGAGTTGAATCACATGCAGTTTCTGGTCCTACGAGCAAGAGTTGTTTTATGGTAAGGAAATCACTATTGCGCTCCCATTGCCATACACAGTGCAAATAGTACTCGCGTCTGTTCCCAGAAAGTACAGTGTATTGGACTGAAGAGGATCTACTGTTCTTGTCAGGTTCCTAAGCAGAATTGAACTAGGTATGGCCGTGTGTGTAGGAAGCACAGTTCTTTTGTTCTGAGCAAGTTCACTTTTCAGACCTCTTAGGAAACACAGTAGAGTAGAAGAGTGCTTTTTTCTCTAAATCAGAGTGTGTTTCTTGTAAGGCGAGCTAGTGTTTGTTTCCTAGTCCTAAATGGAGATGAATCACATGCAGTCTCTGGTCCTACGAGCAAGAGTTGTTTTCTGGTAAGAAGAGTCACTATTGTGCTCCCATTGTCATACACAGGGCAAATAACACTGGCGTCTGTTCCCAGCATGTACAGTGTATTGGACTGAAGAGGGTCTACTGTTCTTGTCAGGTTCGTAAGCAGAGTTGAACTAGATATGTCAGTGTTTAGGAAGCACAGTTCTTTTGTTCTGAGCAAGCTCACTGTTCTGGCCCTATAGGAAACACAGTAGAGTAGAAGAGTGCTCTTTTCTCAAAAGCAGAGTGTGTTTCTTATAAGGCGAGCTAGCGTTTGTTTCCCAGTACTATATGGAGTTGAATAACATGCAGTTTCTGGTCCTACGAGCAAGAGTTGTTTTCTGGTAAGGAAAGTCACTATTGCGCTCCCATTGCCATACACAGTACAAATAGCACTCGCGTCTGTTCCCAGCAAGTGCAGTGTATTGGACTGAAGAGGATCTACTATTCTTGTCAGTTTCCTAAGCAGAATTGAACTAGATATGACTGTGTGTGTAGGAAGAACAGTTCTTTTTTTCTGAGCAAGCTCACTGTTTTGGCCCTATAGGAAACACTTTAGAGTAGAAGAGGGCTCTTTTCTCAAAAGCAGAGTGTGTTTCTTGTAAGGTGAGCTAGCGTTTGTTTCCCAGTCCTAAATGGAGTTGAATCTCATGCAGTTTCTGGTCCTACGAGCAAGAGTTGTTTTCTGGTAAGAAGAGTCACTATTGCGCTCCCATTTTCATACACAGGGCAAATAGCACTGGCGTCTGTTCCCAGCAAGTACAGTGTATTGGACTGAAGAGGATCTACGATTCTTGTCACTTTCCTAAGCAGAATTCGACTAGATATGACCGTGTGTGTAGGAAGCACAGTTCTTTTGTTCTGAGCAAGCTCATTGTTTTGGCCCTATACGAAACACAGTAGCGTAGAAGAGTGCTCTTTTCTCAAAAGCAGAGTGTGTTTCTTGTAAGGCGAGCTAGCGTTTGTTTCCCAGTCCAAAATGGAGTTGAGTCACATGCAGTTTTTGCTCCTACGAGCAAGAGTTGTTTTCTGGTAAGAAGTGTCACTATTGCGCTCCAATTTCCATACACAGTGCAAATAGCACTCGCGTCTCTTCCCAGCAAGTACAGTGTATTGGACAGAATAGGAGCTACTGTTCTTGTCAGTTTCCTAAGCAGAGTTGAACGAGATATGGCCCGTGTGTAGGAAGCACAGTTCTTTTGTTCTGAGCAAGCTCACTGTTTGGACCCCATTAGAAACACAGTAGAGTAGAAGAGTGCTCTTTTCTCAAAAGCAGAGTGTGTTTCTTGTAAGGAGAACTAGCGTTTGTTTCCCAGTCCTAAATTGAGTTGAGTAACATTCAGTTTTTGGTCCTACGAGCAAGAGTTGTTTTCTGGTAAGGAGAGACACTATTGCGCTCCAATTGACATACACAGTGCAAATAGCACTCGCGTCTGTTCCCAGCAAGTACATTGTATTGGACTGAATAGGAGCTACTGTTGTTTTCAGTTTCCAAAGCATAGTTGAACTAGATATGGTCCGTGTGTGTAGGAAGCACAGTTCTTTTGTTCTGAACAAGCTCACTGTTCTGGCCCTATAGGAAACACAGTAGAGTAGAACAGTGCTCTTTTCTCAAAAGCAGAGTGTGTTTCTTGTAAGATGAGCTAGCGTTTGTATCCCAGTCCTAAATGGAGTTGAATCACATGCAGTTTCTGCTCCTACGAGCAAGAGTTTTTTTCTGGTAAGAAGAGACACTATTGTGCTGCCATTGCCATACACAGGAAAAATAGCACTGTTGTCTCTTCCCAGCAGTACAGTGTATCGGACTGAAGAGGAGCTACTGTTCTTGTCAGTTTCCTAAGCAGAGTTTTACTAGATATGGTCCGTGTGTGTAGGAAGCACAGTTGTTTTGTTCTGAGCAAGCTCACTGTTTGGACACCAAGGAAACACAGTAGAGTAAGAGATTGCTCTTTTCTCAAAAGCAGAGTGTGTTTCTTGTAAGGCGAGCTAGCGTTTGTTTCCCAGTCTTAAATGGAGTTGAATCGCATGCAGTTTCTGGTCCTATGAGCAAGAAATGTTTTCTGGTAAGAAGAGTCACTATTGCGCTGCCATTGCCATACACAGGACAAATAGCATTGTTGTCTGTTCCTGCAGTACAGTGTATTGGACTGAAGAGGATCTACTGTTCTTGTCAGGTTCCTAAGCAGAATTGAACTAGGTATGGCCGTGTGTAGGAAGCACAGTTCTTTTGTTCTGAGCAAGTTCACTGTTCAGACCTCTTAGGAAACACAGTAGAGTAGAAGAGTGCTTTTTTCTCTAAATCAGAGTGTGTTTCTTGTAAGGCGAGCTAGTGTTTGTTTCCTAGTCCTAAATGGAGTTGAATCACATGCAGTCTCTGGTCCTACGAGCAAGAGTTGTTTTCTGGTAAGAAGAGTCACTATTGTGCTCCCATTGTCATACACAGGGCAAATAGCACTCGCGTCTGTTCCCAGCATGTACAGTGTATTGCACTGAATAGGATCTACTGTTCTTGTCAGGTTCCTAAGCAAAATTGAACTAGGTATGGCCGTGTGTGTAGGAAGCACAGTTCTTTTGTTCTGAGCAAGTTCACTGTTCAGACCTCTTAGGAAACACAGTAGAGTAGAAGAGTGCTTTTTTCTCTAAATCAGAGTGTGTTTCTTGTAAGGCGAGCTAGTGTTTGTTTCCCAGTCCTAAATGGAGTTGAATCTCATGCAGTTTCTGGTCCTACCAGCAAGAGTTGTTTTCTGGTAAGAAGAGTTACTATTGCGTTCCCGTTTTCATACACAGGGCAAATAGCACTCGCGTCTGTTCCCAGCAAGTACAGTGTATTGGACTGAAGAGGATCTACTATTCTTGTCAGTTTCCTAAGCAGAATTGGACTAGATATGACCATGTGTGTAGGAAGCACAGTTCTTTTGTTCTGAGCAAGCTCATTGTTTTGGCACTATACGAAACACAGTAGCGTAGAAGAGTGCTCTTTTCTCAAAAGCAGAGTGTATTTCTTGTAAGGCGAGCTAGCATTTGTTTCCCAGTCCAAAATGGAGTTGAGTCACATGCAGTTTTTGCTCCTAAAAGCAAGAGTTGTTTTCTGGTAAGAAGACTCACTATTGCGCTCGAATTGCCATACACAGTGCAAATAGCACTCGCGTCTCTTCCCAGCAAGTACAGTATATTGGACAGAATAGGAGCTACTGTTCTTGTCAGTTTCCTAAGCAGAGTTGAACTAAATATGGTCCGTGTGTTTAGGAAGCACAGTTCTTTTGTTCTCAGCAAGCTCACTGTTCTGGCCCTATAGGAATCACAGTAGAGTAGAAGAGTGCTCTTTTCTCAAAAGCAGAGTGTGTTTCTCGTAAGGCGAGCTAGCGTTTGTTTCCCAGTCCTAAATGGAGTTGAATCTCATGCATTTTCTGGTTCTACGAGCAAGAGTTGTTTTCTGGTAAGGAAGTCACTATTGCGTTCCCAGTGCCATAAACAGTGCAAATAGCACTCGCGTCTGTTCCCAGCAAGTACAGTGTATCAGACTGAAGAGGAGCTACTGTTCTTGTCAGTTTCCTAAGCAGAGTTGAACGAGATATGGCCCGTGTGTGTATGAAGCACAGTTCTTTTGTTCTGAGCAAGCTCACTGTTTGGACCCCTTTAGAAACACAGTAGAGTAGAAGAGTGCTCTTTTCTCAAAAGCAGAGTGTGTTTCTTGTAAGGCGAGCTAGAGTTTGTTTTCCAGTCCTAAATGGAGTTGAATCACATGCAGTCTCAGGTCCTACGAGCAAGAGTTGTTTTCTGGTAAGGAGAGTCACTATTGCGCTCCAATTGCCATACACAGTGCAAATAGCACGCGCGTCTGTTCCCAGCAAGTACAGTGTATTGGACAGAATAGGAGCTACTGTTCTTGTCAGTTTCCTAAGCAGAGTTGAACTAGATATGGTCCGTGTGTGTAGGAAGCACAGTTCTTTTTTTCTCAGCAAGCTCACTGTTCTGGCCCTATAGGAAACACAGTAGAGTAGAAGAGTGCTCTTTTCTCAAAAGCAGAGTGTGTTTCTTGTAAGGCAAGCTAGCGTTTGTTTAACATTCCTAAATGGAGTTGAATCACATGCAGTTTCTGGTCCTATGAGCAAGAGTTGTTTTCTGCTAAGGAAGTCACTATTGCGCTCCCAGTGCCATACACAGTGCAAATAGCACTCGCGTCTGTTCCCAGCAAGTACAGTGTATCGGACTGAAGAGGAGCTACTGTTCTTGTCAGTTTCCTAAGCAGAGTTGAACGAGATATGCCCCGTGTGTGTAGGAAGCACAGTTCTTTTGTTCTGAGCATGCTCACTGTTTGGACACCATTGGAAAAACAATAGAGTAGAAGAGTGCTCTTTTCTCAAAAGCAGAGTGTGTTTCTTGTAAGGCGAGCTAGCGTTTGTTTCCCAGTCCTAAATGGAGTTGAATACCATGCAGTTTCTGGTCCTAAGAGCAAGAGTTGTTTTCTGGTAAGAAGAGTCACTATTGTGCTCCCATTGTCATCCACAGGACAAATAGCACTGGCGTCTGTTCCCAGCATGTACAGTGTATTGGACTGAAGAGGATCTACTGTTCTTGTCAGGTTCCTAAGCAGAGTTGAACTAGATATGGCCCGTGTGTGTAGGAAGCACAGTTCTTTTGTTCTGATCAAGCTCACTGTTCTGGCCCTAAAGGAAACACCGTAGAGTAGAAGAGTGCTCTTTTCTCTAAAGCAGAGTGTGTTTCTTGTAAGGCGAGCTAGCGTTTGTTTCCCAGTCATAAATGGAGTTGCGTCACATGCAGTTTTTGGTCCTACGAGCAAGAGTTGTTTTCTGGTAAGAAGAGTCACTATTGCGCTCCAATTGCCATACACAGTGCAAATAGCACTCGCGTCTGTTCCCAGCAAGTACAGTGTATTGGCCTGAAGAGGAGCTACTGTTCTTGTCAGTTTCCTACGCAGAGTTGAACTAGATATGGTCGGTGTGTGTAGGAAGCACAGTTCTTTTGTTCTGAGTAAGCTCACTGTTCTGGCCCTATAAGAAACACAGTAGAGTAGAAAAGTGCTCTATTCTCTAAGCAGAGTGTGTTTCTTGTAAGGCGAGCTAGCGTTTGTTTCCCAGTCCTAAATGGAGTTGAATCACATGCAGTTTCTGGTCCTACGAGCAAGAGTTGTTTTATGGTAAGAATAGTCATTATTGTGCTGCCATTGCCATACACAGGACAAATAGCACTCGTGTCTGTTCCCAGCAAATACAGTGTATTGGACTGAAGAGGAGCTACTGTTCTTGTCAGTTTCCTAAGCAGAGTTGAACTAGATATGGTCGGTGTGTGTAGGAAGCACAGTTCTTTTGTTCTGAGTAAGCTCACTGTTCTGGCCCTATAGGAAACACAGTAGAGTAGAAAAGTGCTCTTTTCTCTAAAGCAGAGTGTGTTTCTTGTAAGGCGAGCTAGCGTTTGTTTCCCAGTCTTAAATGGAGTTGAGTCACATGCAGTTTTTGGTCCTACAAGCAAGAGTTGTTTTCTTGTAAGATGAGTCACTATTGTGCTCCAATTGCCATACACAGTGCAAAGAGCACTGGCTTCTGTTCCCAGCAAGTACAGTGTATTGGACTGAAGAGGAGCTACTGTTCTTGTCAGTTTCCTAAGCAGAGTTGAACTAGATATGGTCGGTGTGTGTAGGAAGCACAGTTCTTTTGTTCTGAGCAAGCTCACTGTTCTGGCCCTATAGGAAACACAGAAGAGTAGAAAAGTTCTCTTTTCTCTAAAGCAGAGTGTGTTTCTTGTAAGACGATCTAGCGTTTGTTTCCCAGTCCTAAATGGAGTTGAATCACATGCAGTTTCTGGTCCTATGAGCAAGAGTTGTTTTATGGTAAGAATAGTCACTATTGTGCTGCCATTGCCATACACAGGACAAATAGCACTCGCGTCTGTTCCCAGCAAGTACAGTGTATTGGACTGAAGAGGAGCTACTGTTCTTGTCAGTTTCCTAAGCAGAGTTGAACTAGATATGGTCAGTGTGTGTAGGAAGCACAGTTCTTTTGTTCTGAGCAAGCTCACTGTTCTGGCCCTATAGGAAACACAGTAGAGTAGAAAAGTGCTCTTTTCTC
Source organism: Peromyscus eremicus (assembly GCF_949786415.1). Taxonomy (NCBI): domain Eukaryota; kingdom Metazoa; phylum Chordata; class Mammalia; order Rodentia; family Cricetidae; genus Peromyscus; species Peromyscus eremicus. The sequence continues at coordinate 224,068 of NW_026734666.1, read as the reverse complement.
TAAAGCAGAGTGTGTTTCTTGTAAGGCGAGCTAGCGTTTGTTTCCCAGTCCTAAATGGAGTTGAGTCACATGCAGTTTTTGTTCCTATGAGCAAGAGTTGTTTTCTGGTAAGGAAGTCACTATTGTGCTCCAATTGCCATGCACAGTGCAAATAGCACTCGCTTCTTTTCCCAGCAAGTACAGTGTATTGGACTGAAGAGGATCTCCTATTCTTTTCAGTTTCCTAAGCAGAATTGAACTAGATATGACCATGTGTGTAGGAAGCACAGTTCTTTTGTTCTGAGCAAGCTCACTGTTTTGGCCCTATAGGAAACACTTTAGAGTAGAAGAGGGCTCTTTTCTCAAAAGCAGAGTGTGTTTCTTTAAGGTGAGCTAGCGTTTGTTTCCCAGTCCTAAATGGAGTTGAATCTCATGCAGTTTCTGGTCCTACCAGCAAGAGTTGTTTTCTGGTAAGAAGAGTTACTATTGCGCTCCCATTTTCATACACAGGGCAAATAGCACTCGCGTCTGTTCCCAGCAAGTACAGTGTATTGGACTGAAGAGGATCTACTATTCTTGTCAGTTTCCTAAGCAGAATTGGACTAGATATGACCGTGTGTGTAGGAAGCACAGTTCTTTTGTTCTGAGCAAGCTCATTGTTTTGGCACTATACGAAACACAGTAGAGTAGAAGAGTGCTCTTTTCTCAAAAGCAGAGTGTGTTTCTTGTAAGGCGAGCTAGCATTTGTTTCCCTGTCCAAAATGGAGTTGAGTCACATGCAGTTTTTGCTCCTACAAGCAAGAGTTGTTTTCTGGTAAGAATAGTCACTATTGCGCTCGAATTGCCATACACAGTGCAAATAGCACGCGCTTCTGTTCCCAGCAAGTACAGTGTATTGTACAGAATAGGAGCTACTGTTCTTGTCAGTTTCCTAAGCAGAGTTGAACTAGATATGGTCCGTGTGTGTAGGAAGCACAGTTCTTTTGTTCTCAGCAAGCTCACTGGTCTGGCCCTATAGGAAACACAGTAGAGTAGAAGAGTGCTCTTTTCTCAAAAGCAGAGTGTGTTTCTTGTAAGGCGAGCTAGCGTTTGTTTCCCAGTCCTAAATGGAGTTGAATCACATGCAGTTTCTGGTCCTAAGAGCAAGAGTTGTTTTCTGGTAAGGAAAGTCACTATTGTGCTCCCATTGCCATACACAGCGCAAATAGCACTCGCGTCTGTTCCCAGCAAATACAGTGTATCGTACTGAAGAGGAGCTACTGTTCTTGTCAGTTTCCTAAGCAGAGTTGAACTAGATAAGGACCGTGTGTATAGAAAGCACAGTTCTTATGTTCTGAGCAAGCTCACTGTTCTAGCCCTAAAGGAAACACAGTAGAGTAGAAGAGTGCTCTTTTCTCAAAATGAGAGTGTGTTTCTTGTAAGGCGAGCTAGCATTTGTTTCCCAGTCCTAAATGGAGTGGAATCACATGCAGTTTCTGTCCTACGAGCAAGAGTTGTTTTATGGTAAAAATAGTCACTATTGTGCTGATATTGCCACACACAGGACAAATAGCACTGGCGTCTGTTCGCAGCAAGTACAGTGTATTGGACTGAAGAGGATCTACTGTTCTTGTCAGGTTCTTAAGCAGAATTGAACTAGATATGGCCGTGTGTGTAGGAAGCACAGTTCTTTTGTTCTGAGCAAGCTCACTGTTCGGACCCCATAGGAAACACAGTAGAGTAGAAGAGTGCTCTTTTCTCAAAAACAGAGTGTGTTTTTTGTAAGGCAAGCTATCATTTGTTTCCCAGTCCTAAATGGAGTTGAATCACATGCAGTTTCTGGTCCTACGAGCAAGAGTTGTTTTCTGGTAAGGAAAGTCACTATTGTGCTCCCTTTGCCATACACAGTGCAAATAGCACTCGCGACTGTTCCCAGCAAGTACAGTGTATTGGACTGAAGAGGAGCTACTGTTCTTGTCAGTTTCCTAAGCACAGTTGAACTAGATATGGTCCATGTGTGTAGGAAGCACAGTTCTTTGTTCTGAGCAAGCTCACTGTTTGGACCCCATAGGAAACACAGTAGAGTAGATGAGTGCTCTTTTCTCAAAAGCAGAGAGTGTTTCATGTAGGGCGAGCTAGCATTTGTTTCCCAGTCCTAAACGGAGTTGAATCACATGCAGTTTCTGGTCCTACGAGCAAGAGTTGTTTTCTGGTAAGGAAAGTCACTATTGCGCTCCCATTGCCATACACAGTGCAAATAGCACTCGCGTCTGTTACCAGCAAGTACAGTGTATCGGACAGAAGAGGAGCTACTGTTCTTGTCAGTTTCCTAAGCAGAGTTGAACTAGATATGGCCCATGTGTGTAGGAAGCACAGTTCTTTTGTTCTGAGCAAGCTCACTGTTTTGGCCCTGTAGGAAACACAGTAGAGTAGAAGAGTGCTCTTTTCTCTAAAGCAGATTGTGTTTCTTGTAATGCGACCCAGCGTTTGTTTCCCAGTCCTAAATGGAGTTGAATCACATGCAGTTTCTGGTCCTACGAGCAAGAGTTGTTTTATGATAAGAATAGTCACTATTGTGCTACCATTGTCATACACAGGACAAATAGCACTGGCGTCTGTACCCAGCAGTACAGTGTATTGGACTGAACAGGAGCTACTGTTCTTGTCAGGTTCCTAAGCAGAATTGAACTAGATATGGCTGTGTGTGTAGGAAGCACAGTTCTTTTGTTCTGAGCAAGCTCACTGTTTGGACCCCATAGGAAACACAGTAGAGTAGAAGAGTGCTCTTTTCTCTAAAGCAGAGTGTGTTTCTTGTAAGGCGAGCTAGCGTTTGTTTCCCAGAGTTAAATGGAGTTGAATCACATGCAGTTTCTGGTCCTACGAGCAAGAGTTGTTTTATGGTAAGAATAGTCATTATTGTGCTGCCTTTGCCATACACAGGACAAATAGCACTTGTGTCTGTTCCCAGCAAGTACAGTGTATTGGACTGAAGAGGAGCTACTGTTCTTGTCAGTTTCCTAAGCAGAGTTGAACTAGATATGGTCGGTGTGTGTAGGAAGCACAGTTCTTTTGTTCTGAGTAAGCTCACTGTTCTGGCCCTATAGGAAACACAGTAGAGTAGAAAAGTGCTCTTTTCTCTAAAGCAGAGTGTGTTTCTTGTAAGGCGAGCTAGCGTTTGTTTCCCAGTCTTAAATGGAGTTGAGTCACATGCAGTTTTTGGTCCTACAAGCAAGAGTTGTTTTCTTGTAAGACGAGTCACTGTTGTGCTCCAATTGCCATACACAGTGCAAAGAGCACTGGCTTCTGTTCCCAGCAAGTACAGTGTATTGGACTGAAGAGGAGCTACTGTTCTTGTCAGTTTCCTAAGCAGAGTTGAACTAGATATGGTCGGTGTGTGTAGGAAGCACAGTTCTTTTGTTCTGAGCAAGCTCACTGTTCTGGCCCTATAGGAAACACAGTAGAGTAGAAAAGTTCTCTTTTCTCTAAAGCAGAGTGTGTTTCTTGTAAGACGATCTAGCGTTTGTTTCCCAGTCCTAAATGGAGTTGAATCACATGCAGTTTCTGGTCCTATGAGCAAGAGTTGTTTTATGGTAAGAATAGTCACTATTGTGCTGCCATTGCCATACACAGGACAAATAGCACTCGCGTCTGTTCCCAGCAAGTACAGTGTATTGGACTGAAGAGGAGCTACTGTTCTTGTCAGTTTCCTAAGCAGAGTTGAACTAGATATGGTCAGTGTGTGTAGGAAGCACAGTTCTTTTGTTCTGAGCAAGCTCACTGTTCTGGCCCTATAGGAAACACAGTAGAGTAGAAAAGTGCTCTTTTCTCTAAAGCAGAGTGTGTTTCTTGTAAGGCGAGCTAGCGTTTGTTTCCCAGTCCTAAATGGAGTTGAGTCACATGCAGTTTTTGTTCCTATGAGCAAGAGTTGTTTTCTGGTAAGGAAGTCACTATTGTGCTCCAATTGCCATGCACAGTGCAAATAGCACTCGCTTCTGTTCCCAGCAAGTACAGTGTATTGGACTGAAGAGGATCTCCTATTCTTTTCAGTTTCCTAAGCAGAATTGAACTAGATATGACCATGTGTGTAGGAAGCACAGTTCTTTTGTTCTGAGCAAGCTCACTGTTTTGGCCCTATAGGAAACACTTTAGAGTAGAAGAGGGCTCTTTTCTCAAAAGCAGAGTGTGTTTCTTTAAGGTGAGCTAGCGTTTGTTTCCCAGTCCTAAATGGAGTTGAATCTCATGCAGTTTCTGGTCCTACCAGCAAGAGTTGTTTTCTGGTAAGAAGAGTTACTATTGCGCTCCCATTTTCATACACAGGGCAAATAGCACTCGCGTATGTTCCCAGCAAGTACAGTGTATTGGACTGAAGAGGATCTACTATTCTTGTCAGTTTCCTAAGCAGAATTGGACTAGATATGACCGTGTGTGTAGGAAGCACAGTTCTTTTGTTCTGAGCAAGCTCATTGTTTTGGCACTATACGAAACACAGTAGAGTAGAAGAGTGCTCTTTTCTCAAAAGCAGAGTGTGTTTCTTGTAAGGCGAGCTAGCATTTGTTTCCCAGTCCAAAATGGAGTTGAGTCACATGCAGTTTTTGCTCCTACAAGCAAGAGTTGTTTTCTGGTAAGAATAGTCACTATTGCGCTCGAATTGCCATACACAGTGCAAATAGCACGCGCTTCTGTTCCCAGCAAGTACAGTGTATTGTACAGAATAGGAGCTACTGTTCTTGTCAGTTTCCTAAGCAGAGTTGAACTAGATATGGTCCGTGTGTGTAGGAAGCACAGTTCTTTTGTTCTCAGCAAGCTCACTGGTCTGGCCCTATAGGAAACACAGTAGAGTAGAAGAGTGCTCTTTTCTCAAAAGCAGAGTGTGTTTCTTGTAAGGCGAGCTAGCGTTTGTTTCCCAGTCCTAAATGGAGTTGAATCACATGCAGTTTCTGGTCCTAAGAGCAAGAGTTGTTTTCTGGTAAGGAAAGTCACTATTGTGCTCCCATTGCCATACACAGCGCAAATAGCACTCGCGTCTGTTCCCAGCAAATACAGAGTATCGTACTGAAGAGGAGCTACTGTTCTTGTCAGTTTCCTAAGCAGAGTTGAACTAGATAAGGACCGTGTGTATAGAAAGCACAGTTCTTATGTTCTGAGCAAGCTCACTGTTCTAGCCCTAAAGGAAACACAGTAGAGTAGAAGAGTGCTCTTTTCTCAAAAGGAGAGTGTGTTTCTTGTAAGGCGAGCTAGCATTTGTTTCCCAGTCCTAAATGGAGTGGAATCACATGCAGTTTCTGTCCTACGAGCAAGAGTTGTTTTATGGTAAAAATAGTCACTATTGTGCTGATATTGCCACACACAGGACAAATAGCACTGGCGTCTGTTCGCAGCAAGTACAGTGTATTGGACTGAAGAGGATCTACTGTTCTTGTCAGGTTCCTAAGCAGAATTGAACTAGATATGGCCGTGTGTGTAGGAAGCACAGTTCTTTTGTTCTGAGCAAGCTCACTGTTCGGACCCCATAGGAAACACAGTAGAGTAGAAGAGTGCTCTTTTCTCAAAAGCAGAGTGTGTTTTTTGTAAGGCAAGCTATCATTTGTTTCCCAGTCCTAAATGGAGTTGAATCACATGCAGTTTCTGGTCCTACGAGCAAGAGTTGTTTTCTGGTAAGGAAAGTCACTATTGTGCTCCCTTTGCCATACACAGTGCAAATAGCACTCGCGACTGTTCCCAGCAAGTACAGTGTATTGGACTGAAGAGGAGCTACTGTTCTTGTCAGTTTCCTAAGCACAGTTGAACTAGATATGGTCCATGTGTGTAGGAAGCACAGTTCTTTGTTCTGAGCAAGCTCACTGTTTGGACCCCATAGGAAACACAGTAGAGTAGATGAGTGCTCTTTTCTCAAAAGCAGAGAGTGTTTCATGTAGGGCAAGCTAGGATTTGTTTCCCAGTCCTAAACGGAGTTGAATCACATGCAGTTTCTGGTCCTACGAGCAAGAGTTGTTTTCTGGTAAGGAAAGTCACTATTGCGCTCCCATTGCCATACACAGTGCAAATAGCACTCGCGTCTGTTACCAGCAAGTACAGTGTATCGGACAGAAGAGGAGCTACTGTTCTTGTCAGTTTCCTAAGCAGAGTTGAACTAGATATGGCCCATGTGTGTAGGAAGCACAGTTCTTTTGTTCTGAGCAAGCTCACTGTTTTGGCCCTGTAGGAAACACAGTAGAGTAGAAGAGTGCTCTTTTCTCTAAAGCAGATTGTGTTTCTTGTAATGCGACCCAGCGTTTGTTTCCCAGTCCTAAATGGAGTTGAATCACATGCAGTTTCTGGTCCTACGAGCAAGAGTTGTTTTATGATAAGAATAGTCACTATTGTGCTACCATTGTCATACACAGGACAAATAGCACTGGCGTCTGTACCCAGCAGTACAGTGTATTGGACTGAACAGGAGCTACTGTTCTTGTCAGGTTCCTAAGCAGAATTGAACTAGATATGGCTGTGTGTGTAGGAAGCACAGTTCTTTTGTTCTGAGCAAGCTCACTGTTTGGACCCCATATGAAACACAGTAGAGTAGAAGAGTGCTCTTTTCTCTAAAGCAGAGTGTGTTTCTTGTAAGGCGAGCTAGCGTTTGTTTCCCAGACTTAAATGGAGTTGAGTCACATGCAGTTTTTTGTCCTACGAGCAAGAGTTCTTTTCTGGTAAGACGAGTCACTATTGTGCTCCAATTGCCATACACAGTGCAAATAGCACTCGCGTCTCTTTCCCGCAAGACAGTGTATTGGACTGAAGAGGAGCTACTGTTCTTGTCAGTTTCCTAAGCAGAGTTGAACTAGATATGGTCGATGTGTGTAGGAAGCACAGTTCTTTTGTTCTGAGCAAGCTCACTGTTTGGACCCTATAGAAAACACAGTAGAGTAGAAGAGTGCTCTTTTCTCAAAAGCAGAGAGTGTTTCATGTAAGGCGAGCTAGCATTTGTTTCCCAGTCCTAAACGGAGTTGAATCACATGCAGTTTCTGGTCCTATGAGCAAGAGTTGTTTTCTGGTAAGGAAAGTCACTATTGCGCTCCCATTGCCATACACAGTACAAATAGCACTCGCGTCTCTTCCCCGCAAGTACAGTGTATTGGACTGAAGAGGAGCTACTGTTCTTGTCAGTTTCCTAAGCAGAGTTGAACTAGATATGGTCGATGTGTGTAGGAAGCACAGTTCTTTTGTTCTGAGCAAGCTCACTGTTTGGACCCTATAGGAAACACAGTAGAGTAGAAGAGTGCTCTTTTCTCAAAAGCAGAGAGTGTTTCATGTAAGGCGAGCTAGCATTTGTTTCCCAGTCCTAAACGGAGTTGAATCACATGCAGTTTCTGGTCCTACGAGCAAGAGTTGTTTTCTGGTAAGGAAATTCACTATTGCGCTCCCATTGCCATACACAGTGCAAATAGCACTCGCGTCTGTTCCCAGCAAGTACAGTGTATCGGACTGAAGAGGAGCTACTGTTCTTGTCAGTTTCCTAAGCAGAATTGAACTAGATATGGCCCGTGTGTGTAGGAAGCACAGTTCTTTTGTTCTGAGCAAGCTCACTGTTTTGGCCCTGTAAGAAACACAGTAGAGTAGAAGAGTGCTCTTTTCTCTAAAGCAGAGTGTGTTTCTTGTAAGGCGAGCTAGCGTTTGTTTCCCAGTCCTAAATGGAGTTGAATCACATGCAGTTTCTGGTCCTACGAGCAAGAGGTGTTTTCTGGTAAGGAAAGTCACTATTGTGCTCCCTTTGCCATACGCAGTGCAAATAGCACTCGCGTCTGTTCCCAGCAAGTACAGTGTATTGGACTGAAGAGGAGCTACTGTTCTTGTCAGGTTCCTAAGCAGAATTGAACTAGATATGGCTGTGTGTGTAGGAAGCACAGTTCTTTTGTTCTGAGCAAGCTCACTGTTTGGACCCCATAGGAAAAACAGTAGAGTAGAAGAGTGCTCTTTTCTCAAAAGCAGAGAGTGTTTCATGTAAGGCGAGCTAGCATTTGTTTCCCAGTCCTAAACGGAGTTGAATCACATGCAGTTTCTGGTCCTACGAGCAAGAGTTGTTTTCTGGTAAGGAAAGTCACTATTGTGCTCCCATTGCCATACACAGTGCAAATAGCACTCGCGTCTGTTCCCAGCAAGTACAGTGTATCGGACTGAAGAGGAGCTACTGTTCTTGTCAGTTTCCTAAGCAGAATTGAACTAGATATGGCCCGTGTGTGTAGGAAGCACAGTTCTTTTTTTCTGAGCAAGCTCACTGTTTTGGCCTTATAGGAAACACAGTAGAGTAGAAGAGTGCTCTTTTCTCTAAAGCAGATTGTGTTTCTTGTAAGGCGAGCTAGCGTTTGTTTCCCAGTCCTAAATGGAGTTGAATCACATGCAGTTTCTGGTCGTACGAGCAAGAGTTGATTTATGATAAGAATAGTCACTATTGCGCTCCCATTGTCATACACAGGACAAATAGCACTGGCGTCTGTTCCCAGCAGTACAGTGTATTGGACTGAAGAGGAGCTACTGTTCTTGTCAGGTTCCTAAGCAGAATTGAACTAGATATGGCTGTGTGTGTAGGAAGCACAGTTCTTTTGTTCTGAGAAAGCTTACTGTTCGGACCCCATAGGAAACACAGTAGAGTAGAAGAGTGCTCTTTTCTCTAAAGCAGAGTGTGTTTCTTGTAAGGCGAGCTAGCGTTTGTTTCCCAGACCTAAATGGAGTTGAGTCACATGCAGTTTTTTGTCCTACGAGCAAGAGTTGTTTTCTGGTAAGACGAGTCACTATTGTGCTCCAATTGCCATACACAGTGCAAATAGCACTCGCGTCTCTTCCCCGCAAGTACAGTGTATTGGACTGAAGAGGAGCTACTGTTCTTGTCAGTTTCCTAAGCAGAGTTGAACTAGATATGGTCGATGTGTGTAGGAAGCACAGTTCTTTTGTTCTGAGCAAGCTCACTGTTTGGACCCTATAGGAAACACAGTAGAGTAGAAGAGTGCTCTTTTCTCAAAAGCAGAGAGTGTTTCATGTAAGGCGAGCTAGCATTTGTTTCCCAGTCCTAAACGGAGTTGAATCACATGCAGTTTCTGGTCCTACGAGCAAGAGTTGTTTTCTGGTAAGGAAAGGCACTATTGCGCTCACATTGCCATACACAGTGCAAATAGCACCCGCGTCTGTTCCCAGCAAGTACAGTGTATCGGACTGAAGAGGAGCTACTGTTCTTGTCAGTTTCCTAAGCAGAATTGAACTAGATATGGCCCGTGTGTGTAGGAAGCACAGTTCTTTTGTTCTGAGCAAGCTCACTGTTTTGGCCCTATAGGAAACATAGTAGAGTAGAAGAGTGCTCTTTTCTTTAAAGCAGATTGTGTTTCTTGTAAGGCGAGCTAGCGTTTGTTTCCCAGTCCTAAATGGAGTTGAATCACATGCAGTTTCTGGTCCTACGAGCAAGAGTTGTTTTATGATAAGAATAGTCACTATTGTGCTACCAATGTCATACACAGGACAAATAGCACTGGCGTCTGTTCCCAGCAGTACAGTGTATTGGACTGAAGAGGAGCTACTGTTCTTGTCAGGTTCCTAAGCAGAATTGAACTAGATATGGCTGTGTGTGTAGGAAGCACAGTTCTTTTGTTCTGAGCAAGCTCACTGTTTGGACCCCATAGGAAACACAGTAGAGTAGAAGAGTGCTCTTTTCTCAAAAGCAGAGAGTGTTTCATATAAGGCGAGCTAGCATTTGTTTCCCAGTCCTAAACGGAGTTGAATCACATGCAGTTTCTGGTCCTACGAGCAAGAGTTGTTTTCTGGTAAGGAAAGTCACTATTGCGCTCCCATTGCCATACACAGTGCAAATAGCACTCGCGTCTGTTCCCAGCAAGTACAGTGTATCGGACTGAAGAGGAGCTACTGTTCTTGTCAGTTTCCTAAGCAGAATTGAACTAGATATGGCCCGTGTGTGTAGGAAGCACAGTTCTTTTGTTCTGAGCAAGCTCACTGTTTTGGCCCTATAGGAAACACAGTAGAGTAGAAGAGTGCTCTTTTCTCTAAAGCAGATTGTGTGTCTTGTAAGGCGAGCTAGCGTTTGTTTCCCAGTCCTAAATGGAGTTGAATCACATGCAGTTTCTGCTCCTACGAGCAAGAGTTGATTTATGATAAGAATAGTCACTATTGCGCTACCATTGTCATACACAGGACAAATAGCACTCGCGTCTGTTCCCAACAGTACAGTGTATCGGACTGAAGAGGAGCTACTGTTCTTGTCAGTTTCCTAAGCAGAGTTGAACTAGATATGGCCCGTGTGTGTAGGAAGCACAGTTCTTTTGTTCTGAACAAGCTCACTGTTTTGGCCCTATAGGAAACACAGTAGAGTAGAAGAGTGCTCTTTTCTCTAAAGCAGAGTGTGTTTCTTGTAAGGTGAGCTAGCGTTTGTTTCCCAGTCCTAAATGGAGTTGAATCACATGCAGTTTCTCGTCCTACGAGCAAGAGTTTTTTTCTTGTAAGACGAGTCACTATTGTGCTCCAATTGCCATACACAGTGCAAATAGCACTCGCGTCTCTTTCCCGCAAGTACAGTGTATTGGACTGAAGAGGAGCTACTGTTCTTGTCAGGTTCCTAAGCAGAATTGAACTAGATATGGCTGTGTGTGTAGGAAGCACAGTTCTTTTGTTCTGAGCAAGCTCACTGTTTGGACCCCATAGGAAACACAGTAGAGTAGAAGAGTGCTCTTTTCTCAAAAGCAGAGAGTGTTTCATGTAAGGCGAGCTAGCATTTGTTTTTCAGTCCTAAACGGAGTTGAATCACATGCAGTTTCTGGTCCTACGAGCAAGAGTTGTTTTCTGGTAAGGAAAGTCACTATTGCGCTCCCATTGCCATACACTGTGCAAATAGCACTCGCGTCTGTTCCCAGCAAGTACAGTGTATCGGACTGAAGAGGAGCTACTGTTCTTGTCAGTTTCTTAAGCAGAGTTGAACTAGATATGGCCCGTGTGTGTAGGAAGCACAGTTCTTTTGTTCTGAGCAAGCTCACTGTTTTGGCCTTATAGGAAACACAGTAGAGTAGAAGAGTGATCTTTTATCTAAAGCAGATTGTGTTTCTTGTAAGGCGAGCTAGCGTTTTTTTCCCAGTCCTAAATGGAGTTGAATCACATGCAGTTTCTGGTCCTACGAGCAAGAGTTGTTTTATGATAAGAATAGTCACTATTGCGCTACCATTGTCATACACAGGACAAAGACCACTGGCGTCTGTTCCCAGCAGTACAGTGTATTGGACTGAAGAGGAGCTACTGTTCTTGTCAGGTTCCTAAGCAGAATTGAACTAGATATGGCTGTGTGTGTAGGAAGCACAGTTCTTTTGTTCTGAAAAAGCTCACTGTTCGGACCCCATAGGAAACACAGTAGAGTAGAAGAGTGCTCTTTTCTCTAAAGCAGAGTGTGTTTCTTGTAAGGCGAGCTAGCGTTTGTTTCCCAGACCTAAATGGAGTTGAGCACATGCAGTTTTTTGTCCTACGAGCAAGAGTTGTTTTCTGGTAAGACGAGTCACTATTGTGCTCCAATTGCCATACACAGAGCAAATAGCACTCGCGTCTCTTTCCCGCAAGTACAGTGTATTGGACTGAAGAGGAGCTACTGTTCTTGTCAGTTTTCCTAAGCAGAGTTGAACTAGATATGGTCGATGTGTGTAGGAAGCACAGTTCTTTTGTTCTGAGCAAGCTCACTGTTTGGACCCTATAGGAAACACAGTAGAGTAGAAGAGTGCTCTTTTCTCAAAAGCAGAGAGTGTTTCATGTAAGGCGAGCTAGCATTTGTTTCCCAGTCCTAAACGGAGTTGAATCACATGCAGTTTCTGGTCCTACGAGCAAGAGTTGTTTTTATGGTAAGGAAAGGCACTATTGCGCTCCCATTGCCATACACAGTGCAAATAGCACTCGCGTCTGTTCTCAGCAAGTACAGTGTATCGGACTGAAGAGGAGCTACTGTTCTTGTCAGTTTCCTAAGCAGAATTGAACTAGATATGGCCCGTGTGTGTAGGAAGCACAGTTCTTTTGTTCTGAGCAAGCTCACTGTTTTGGCCCTATAGGAAACACAGTAGAGTAGAAGAGTGCTCTTTTCTCTAAAGCAGATTGTGTTTCTTGTAAGGCGAGCTAGCGTTTGTTTCCCAGTCCTAAATGGAGTTGAATCACATGCAGTTTCTGCTCCTACGAGCAAGAGTTGATTTATGATAAGAATAGTCACTATTGCGCTACCATTGTCATACACAGGACAAATAGCACTGGCGTCTGTTCCCAGCAGTACAGTGTATTGGACTGAAGAGGAGCTACTGTTCTTGTCAGGTTCCTAAGCAGAATTGAACTAGATATGGCTGTGTGTGTAGGAAGCACAGTTCTTTTGTTCTGAGCAGGCTCACTGTTTGGACCCCATAGGAAACACAGTAGAGTAGAAGAGTGCTCTTTTCTCAAAAGCAGAGAGTGTTTCATGTAAGGCGAGCTAGCATTTGTTTCCCAGTCCTAAACGGAGTTGAATCACATGCAGTTTCTGGTCCTACGAGCAAGAGTTGTTTTCTGGTAAGGAAAGTCACTATTGCGCTCCCATTGCCATACACAGTGCAAATAGCACTCGCGTCTGTTCCCAGCAAGTACAGTGTATCGGACTGAAGAGGAGCTACTGTTCTTGTCAGTTTCCTAAGCAGAATTGAACTAGATATGGCCCGTGTGTGTAGGAAGCACAGTTCTTTTGTTCTGAGCAAGCTCACTGTTTTGGCCCTATAGGAAACACAGTAGAGTAGAAGAGTGCTCTTTTCTCTAAAGCAGATTGTGTGTCTTGTAAGGCGAGCTAGCGTTTGTTTCCCAGTCCTAAATGGAGTTGAATCACATGCAGTTTCTGCTCCTACGAGCAAGAGTTGATTTATGATAAGAATAGTCACTATTGCGCTACCATTGTCATACACAGGACAAATAGCACTCGCGTCTGTTCCCAGCAGTACAGTGTATCAGACTGAAGCGGAGCTACTGTTCTTGTCAGTTTCCTAAGCAGAGTTGAACTAGATATGGCCCGTGTGTGTAGGAAGCACAGTTCTTTTGTTCTGAACAAGCTCACTGTTCTGGCCCTATAGGAAACACAGTAGAGTAGAAGAGTGCTCTTTTCTCTAAAGCAGAGTGTGTTTCTTGTAAGGCGAGCTCGCGTTTGTTTCCCAGTCCTAAATGGAGTTGCATCACATGCAGTTTTTGGTCCTACGAGAAGAGTTGTTTTCTGGTAAGAAGAGTCACTATTGCGCTCCAATTGCCATACACAGTGCAAATAGCACTCGCGTCTGTTCCCAGCAAGTACAGTGTATTGGACTGAAGAGGAGCTACTGTTCTCAGTTTCCTAAGCAGAGTTGAACTAGATATGGCCCGTGTGTGTAGAAAGCAGAGTTCTTTTGTTCTGAGCAAGCTCACTGTTCGGTCCCCATAGGAAACAGTAGAGTAGAAGAGTGCTCTTTTCTCAAATGCAGAGTGTGTTTCTTGTAAGGCGAGCTAGCGTTTGTTTCCCAGTCCTAAATGGAGTTGAATCACATGCAGTTTCTGGTCCTACGAGCATGATTTGTTTTATGGTAAGAAGAGTCACTATTGCGCTGCCATTGCCATACACAGGACAAATAGCACTGGCGTCTGTTCCCAGCAAGTACAGTGTATTGGACTGAAGAGGATCTACTGTTCTTGTCAGGTTCCTAAGCAGAATTGAACTATATATGATCCGTGTGTGTAGCAAGCACAGTTCTTTTGTTCTGAGCAAGCTCACTGTTTGGACCCGATAGGATAAACAGTAGAGTAGAAGAGTGCTCTTTTCTCCAAAGCAGAGTGTGTTTCTTTTAAGGCTAGCTAGCGTTTGTTTCGCAGTCATAAATGGAGTTGAATCACATGCAGATTGTGGTCCTACAAGCAAGAGTTTTTTTCTGGTAAGGAAAGTCACTATTGCTCTCCCATTTCCATACACAGTGCAAATACCACTCATGTCTGTTCCCAGCAAGTACAGTGTATCAGAATGAAGAGGAGCTACTGTTCTTGTCAGTTTTCTAAGCAGAGTTGAACTAGATATGGCCCGTGTGTTTAGGAAGCACAGTTATGATGTTCTGAGCAAGCTCACTGTTCTGGCCCTATAGGAAACACAGTAGAGTAGAAGAGTGCTCTATTCTCAAAAGCAGAGTGTGTTTCTTGTAAGGCAAGCTAGTGTTTGTTTCCTAGTCCTAAATGGAGTTGAATCACATGCAGTTTCAGGTCCTATGAACAAGAGTTGTTTTCTGCTAAGGAAAGACACATTGTGCTCCCATTGCCATACACAGTGCAAATAGCACTCGCTTCTGTTCCAAGCAAGTACAGTGTATTGGACTAAATAGGTGCTACTGTTCTTGTCAGTTTCCTAAGCAGAGTTGAACTAGATATGATCCGTGTTTGTAGGAAGCACAGTTCTTTTGTTCTTTGTAAGCTCACTGTTTGACCCCATAGGAAACACAGTAGAGTAGAAGAGTGCTCTTTTCTCTAAAGCAGAGTTTGTTTCTTGTAAGGCGAGCTGGCGTTTGTTTCGCAGTCCTAAATGGAGTTGAATCCCATGCAGTTTCTGGTACTACGAGCAAGAGTTGTTTTCTGGTAAGAAGAGTCACTATTGCGCTGCCATTGCCATACACAGGACAAATAGCACTGGCGTCTGTTCGCAGCAAGTACAGTGTATTGGATGGAAGAGGATCTACTGTTCTTGTCAGGTTCCTAAGCAGACTTGAACTAGATATGGCCGTGTGTGTAGGAAGCACAGATTTTTTGTTCTGAGCAAGCTCACTGTTCGGACCCCTTAGGAAACACAGTAGAGTGGAAGAGTGTTTATTTCTCAAAAGCAGAGTGTGTTTCTTTTAAGGCGAGCTAGCGTTTGTTTCCCATTACTAAATGGAGTGGAATCACATGCAGTTTCTGGTCCTACGAGCAAGAGTTGTTTTCTGGTAAGGAAAGTCACTATTGTGCTTCCATTGACATACCCAGTGCAAATAGCACTCGCGTCTGTTCCCAGCAAGTACAGTGTATTGGACTGAAGAGGATCTACTGTTCTTGTCAGTTTCCTAAGCAGAGTTGAACTAGATATGGCCCGTGTGTGGGAAGCACAGTTCTTTTGTTCTGAGCAAGCTCACTGTTCTGGCCTTGTAGGAAACACAGTAGAGTACAAGAGTGCTCTTTTTCTAAAGCAGAGTGTGTTTCTTGTAAGGCGAGCTAGCGTTTGTTTCCCAGTCCTAAAAGGAGTTGAATCACATGCAGTTTCTGGTCCTACGAGCAAGAGTTTTTTTATGGTAAGAATAGTCACTATTGCGCTGCCATTGCCATACACAGGACAAATAGCACTGGGGTCTGTTTCCAGCAAGTACAGTGTATTGGACTGAACAGGTGCTACTGTTCTTGTCAGTTTCCTAAGCAGAGTTGAACTAGATATGGCCTGTGTGTGTAGGAAACACAGTTCTTTTTTTCTGAGCAAGCTCACTGTTCTGGCCCTATAGGAAACACAGTAGAGTAGAAGAGTGCTCTTTTCTCAAAAGTAGAGTGTGTTTCTTGTAAAGCGAGGTAGAGTTTGTTTCCCAGTCATAAATGGAGTTGAGTCACATGCAATTTTTTGTCCTACGAGCAAGATTTGTTTTCTGGTAAGACGAGTCACTATTGTGCTCCAATTGTCATACACAGTGCAAATAGCACTGGCGTCTGTTCCCAGCAAGTACAGTGTATTGGACTGAAGAGAATCTACTGTTATTGTCAGTTTCCTAAGCAGAGTTGAAATAGATATGGTCCATGTCTGTAGGAAGCAGAGTTCCTTTGTTTTGAGCAAGCTCACTGTTTGGACCCCATAGGAAACACCGTAGAGTAGATGAGTGCTCTTTTCTCAAAAGCAGAGTGTGTTTCTTGAAAGGCAGGCTACCATTTGTTTCCCAGTCCTAAATGGCGTTGAATCACATGCAGTTTGTGGTCCTACTAGCAAGAGTTGTTTTCTGGTAAGGAAAGTCACTATTGCGCTCTCATTGCCATACACAGTGCAAATAGCACTCGTGTCTGTTTCCAGCAAGTACAGTGTATTGGACTGAAGAAGAGCTACTGTTCTTGTCATTTTCCTAAGCAGAGTTGAACTACATATGGTCCGTGTGTGTAGGAAGCACAGTTCTTTTGTTCTGAGCAAACTCAGTGTTTGGACGCCATAGGGAACACAGTAGAGTAGAAGAGTGCTCTTTTCTCAAAAGCAGAGTGTGTTTCTTGTAAGGCGAGCTAGAGTTTGTTTCCCAGTCCTAAATGGAGTTGAGTCACATGCAGTTTTTTGTCCTACGAGCAAGAGTTGGTTTCTGGTAAGACGAGTCACTATTGTGCTCCAATTGCCATACACAGTGCAAATAGCACTCGTGTCTGTTTCCAGCAAGTACTGTGTATCGGACTGAAGAGGATCTACTGTTCTTGTCAGTTTCCTAAGCAGAGTTGAACTAGATATGGCCCGTGTGTGTAGGAAACACAGTTATTTTGTTCTGAGCAAGCTCACTGTTCTGGCCCTATAGGAAACACAGTAGAGTAGAAGAGTGCTCTTTTCTCTAAAGTAGAGTGTGTTTCTTGTAAGGCGAGCTAGCGTTTGTTTCCTAGTCCTAAATGGAGTTGAATCACATGCAGTTTCTGGTCCTACGAACAAGAGTTGTTTTCTGGTAAGGAAAGTCACTATTGCGTTCCCATTGCCATACACAGGGCAAATAGTACTCGCGTCTTTTCCAAGCAAATACAGTGTATTGGACGGAATAGGTGCTACTGTTCTTGTCAGTTTCCTAAGCAGAGTTGAACTAGATATGGTCCGTGTGTGTAGGAAGCACAGTTCTTTTCTTCTGAGCAAGCTCACTGTTTGGACCCCATCGGAAACACAGTAGAGTAGAAGAGTGCTCTTTTCTCTAAAGCAGAGTGTGTTTCTTGTAAGGAGAGCTAGCGTTTGTTTCCCAGTCCTAAATGGAGTTGAATCCCATGCAGTTCTGGTACTACGAGCAAGAGTTGTCTTCTGGTAAGGAAAGTCACTATTGCACTCCCATTACCATACACAGTGCAAATAACCCTCCCGTCTGTTCCCAGCAAGTACAGTGTATTGGACTGAAGAGGAGCTACTGTTCTTCTCAGTTTCCTAACCAGAGTTGAACTAGATATGGCCTGTGAGTGTAGGAAGCACAGTTCTTTTTTTCTGAGCAAGCTCACTGTTCCGACCCCATAGCAAACACAGTAGAGTAGAAGAGTGCTCTTTTCTCAAAAGCAGAGTGTGTTTCATGTAAAGCGAGCTAGCATTTGTTTCCCAGTCCTAAATGGAGTTGAATCACATGCAGTTTCTGCTCCTACGAGCAAGAGTTGTTTTCTGGTAAGGAAAGTCACTATTGCGCTCCCATTGACATACACAGTGCAAATAGCACTCACGTCTGTTCCCAGCAAGTACAGTGTATTGGACTGAACAGGAGCTACTGTTCTTGTCAGTTTCCTAAGCAGAGTTGAACTAGATATGGCCCGTGTGTGTAGGAAGCACAGTTCTTTTGTTCTGAGCAAGTTCACTGTTTGGACTCCGTAGGAAACACAGTAGAGTAGAAGAGAGCTCTTTTCTATAAAGCAGAGTGTGTTTCTTGTAAGGCGAGCTAGCGTTTGTTTCCCAGTCCTAAATATAGTGGAATCCCATGCAGTTTCTGGTCCTACGAGCAAGAGTTGTTTTATGGTAAGAAGAGTCACTATTGCACTGCCATTGCCATACACAGGACAAATAGCACTGGCGTCTGTTCCCAGCAAGTACAGTGTATTGGACTGAAGAGGATCTACAGTTCTTGTCAGGTTCCTAAGGAGAATTGAACTAGATATGGCCGTGTGTATAGGAAGCACAGTTCTTTTGTTCTCAGCAAGCTCACTGTTCGGACCCCATAGGAAACACAGTAGAGTAGAAGTGTGCTCTTTTCTCAAAATCAGAGTGTGTTTCTTGTAAGGCGAGCTAGCCTTCGTTTCCCAGTGCTAAATGGAGTTGAATCACATGCTGTTTCTGGTCCTACGAGCAAGAGTTGTTTTCTGGTAAGGAAAGTCACTATTGCGCTCCCATAGCCATACACAGTGCAAATAGCACTCGCGTCTGTTCCCAGCAAGTACAGTGTATCAGACTGAAGAGGAGCTACTGTTCTTGTCAGTTTCCTAAGCAGAGTTGAACTAGATATTGCCCGTGTGTGTAGGAAGCACAGTTCTTATGTTCTGAGCAAGCTCACTGTTCTGGCCCCATAGGAAACACAGTAGAGTAGAAGAGTGCTCTTTTCTCTAAAGCAGGGTGTGCTCCTTGTAAGGCGAGCTAGCGTTTGTTTCGCAGTCCTAAATGAAGTTGAATCCCATGCAGTTTCTGCTCCTACGAGCAAGAGTTGTTTTCTGGTAAGAAGAGTCACTATTGCGCTCCCATTGCCATACACAGTGCAAATAGCACTCACGTCTGTTCCCAGCAAGTACAGTGTATTGGACTGAACAGGAGCTACTGTTCTTGTCAGTTTCCTAAGTAGAGTTGAACTAGATATGGCCCGTGTGTGTAGGAAGCACAGTTCTTTTGTTCTGAGCAAGTTCACTGTTTGGACCTCATAGGAAACCCAGTAGAGTAGAAGAGTGCTCTTTTCTCTAAAACAGAGTGTGTTTCTTGTAAGGCAAGCTAGCGTTTGTTTCCCAGTCCTAAATGGAGTGGAATCACATGCAGTTTTTTGTCCTACGAGCAAGAGTTGTTTTATGGTAAGAATAGTCACTATTGCGCTGCCATTGCCATACACAGGACAAATAGCACTGGCGTCTGTTCGCAGCAAGTACAGTGTATTGGACTGAAGAGGATCTACTGTTCTTGTCAGGTTCCTAAGCATAATTGAACTAGATATGGCCGTGTGTGTAGGAAGCACAGTTCTTTTGTTCTGAGCAAGCTCACTGTTCGGACCCCAAAGGAAACACAGTACAGTAGAAGAGTGCTCTTTTCTCAAAAGCAGAGTGTGTTTCTTGTAAAGCGAGCTAGAGTTTGTTTCCCAGTACTAAGTGGAGTTGAATCACATGCAGTTTCTGGTCCTACGAACAAGAGTTGTTTTCTGTTAAGGAAAGTCACTATTGCGCTCACATTGCCATACACAGTACAAATAGCACTTGCATCTGTTCCAGGCAAGTACAGTGTATCAGACTGAAGAGGAGCTACTGTTCTTGTCAGTTTCCTACGCATAGTTGAACTATGTGGCCCGTGTGTGTAGGAAGCACAATTCTTTTTTTCTGAGAAAGCTCACTGTTCCGGCCCTATAGGAAACACAGTAGAGTAGAAGAGTGCTCTTTTCTCACAAGCAGAGTGTGTTTCTTGTAAAGCAAGCTAGAGTTTGTTTCCCATTCCTAAGTGGAGTTGAGTCACATGCAGTTTTTTGTCCTATGAGCAACAGTTGTTTTCTGGTAAGACGAGTCACTATTGTGCTCCAATTGCTGTACACAGTGAAAATGGCACTGGCGTCTGTTCCCAGCAAGTACAGTGTATTGGAATGAAGAGGATCTACTGTTCTTGTCAGGTTCCTAAGCAGAATTGAACTAGATATGGCCGTGTGTGTAGGAAGCACAGTTCTTTTGTTCTGAGCAAGCTAACTGTTCAGGCCCCATAGGAAACACAGTAGAGTAGAAGAGTGTTCTTTTCTCAAAAGCAGAGTGTGTTTCTTATAACGCGAGCTAGCATTTGTTTCCCAGTCCTAAATGGAGTGGAATCACATGCAGTTTCTGGTCCTACGAGCAAGAGTTGTTTTCTGGTAAGGAAAGTCACTATTGCGCTCCCATTGCCATATACAGTGCAAACAGCCCTCGCGTCTGTTCCCTGTAAGTACAATGTATCGGACTGAAGAGGAGCTACTGTTCTTGTCAGTTTCCTAAGCAGAGTTGAACTAGATATGGCCCGTGTGTGTAGAAAGCACAGTTCTTATGTTCTGAGCAAGCTCACTGTTCTGGCCCTATAGGAAACACAGTAGAGTAGAAGAGTGCTCTTTTCTCAAAAGCAGAGTGTGTTCCTTGTAAGGCAAGCTAGTGTTTGGTTCCTAGTCCTAAATGGAGTTGAATCACATGCAGTTTCTGGTCCTACGAACAAGAGTTGTTTCCTGGTAAGGAAAGTCACTATTGCGCTCCCATTGCCATACACAGGGCAAATAGCACTCGCGTCTTTTCCCAGCAAGTACATTGTATTGGACTGAATAGGAGCTACTGTTCTTATCAGTTTCCTAAGCAGAGTTGAACTACATATGTTCCGTGTGTGTAGGAAGCACAGTACTTTTGTTCTGAGCAAGCTCACTGTTTGGACCCTATAGGAAACACAGTAGAGTAGAAGAGTGCTCTTTTTTTTAAAGCAGAGTGTGTTTCTTGTAAAGCGAGCTAGCGTTTGTTTCCCTGTCCTAAATGGAGTGGAATCACATGCAGTTTCTGGTCCTACGAGCAAGAGTTGTTTTCTGGTAAGGAAAGTTACTATTGCGCTCTCATTGCCATACACAGTGCAAATAGCACTCGCGTCTGTTCCCAGCAAGTACAGTGTATTGGACTGAAGAGGATCCACTGTTCTTGTCAGTTTCCTAAGCAGAGTTGAACTACATATGGTCCGTGTGTGTAGGAAGCACAGTTCTTTTGTTCTGAGCAAGCTCATTGTTTGGACCCCATAGGAAACACAGTAGAGTAGAAGAGTGCTCTTTTCTCAAAAGCAGAGTGTGTTTCTTGTAAGGCAAGCTAGAGTTTGTTCCCCAGTCCTAAATGGAGTTGAATCACATGCAGTTTTTTGTCCTACGAGCAAGAGTTGTTTTCTGGTAAGACGAGGCACTATTGTGCTCCAATTGCCATACACAGTGCAAATAGCACTCACGTCTGTTCTCAGCAAGTACAGTGTATCGTACTGAAGAGGAGCTACTGTTCTTGTCAGTTTCCTAAGCAGAGTTTAACTAGATATGGCCCGTGTGTGTAGGGAGCACAGTTATTATGTTCTGAGCAAGCTCACTGTTCTGGCCCTATAGGAAACACAATAGAGTAGAAGAGTGCTCTTTTCTCTTAAGCAGAGTGTGTTTCTTGTAAGGCGATCTCGCGTTTGTTTCCCAGTCCTAAATGGAGTTAATAAATGGCAGTTTTTGGTCCTACGAGCAAGAGATGTTTTCTGGTAAGAAGAGTCACTATTGCGCTCCAAATGCCATACACAGTGCAAATAGCACTCGCGTCTGTTCCCTCAAGTACAGTGTATTGGACTGAATAGGAGCTACTGTTCTTGTCAGTTTCCTAAGCAGAGTTGAACTAGATAAGGCCCGTGTGTGTAGGAAGCACAGTTCTTATGTTCTGAGCAAGCTCATTGTTTGGACCCCATAGGAAACACAGTAGAGTAGAAGAGAGCTCTTTTCTCTAAAGCAGAGTGTGTTTCTTGTAAGGCGAGCTAGCGTTTGTTTCCTAGTGCTAAATGGAGTAGAATCACATGCAGTTTCTGGTCCTACGAACAAGAGTTGTTTTCTGGTAAGGAAAGTCACCATTGCGCTCCCATTGCCATACACAGGGCAAATAGCACTCGAGTCTTTTCCCAGAAAGTACAGTGTATTGGACTGAATAGGAGCTACTGTTCTTGTCAGTTTCCTAAGCAGAGTTGAACTTCATATGGTCCGTGTGTGTAGGAAACACAGTTCTTTTGTTCTGAGCAAGCTCACTGTTTGGACCCCATAGGAAACACAGTAGAGTAGAAGAGAGCTCTTTTCTATAAAGCAGAGTGTGTTTCTTGTAAGGCGAGCTAGCGTTTGTTTCCCAGTCCTAAATATAGTGGAATCCCATGCAGTTTCTGGTCCTACGAGCAAGAGTTGTTTTATGGTAAGAAGAGTCACTATTGCACTGCCATTGCCATACACAGGACAAATAGCACTGGCGTCTGTTCCCAGCAAGTACAGTGTATTGGACTGAAGAGGATCTACAGTTCTTGTCAGGTTCCTAAGGAGAATTGAACTAGATATGGCCGTGTGTATAGGAAGCACAGTTCTTTTGTTCTCAGCAAGCTCACTGTTCGGACCCCATAGGAAACACAGTAGAGTAGAAGTGTGCTCTTTTCTCAAAATCAGAGTGTGTTTCTTGTAAGGCGAGCTAGCCTTTGTTTCCCAGTGCTAAATGGAGTTGAATCACATGCTGTTTCTGGTCCTACGAGCAAGAGTTGTTTTCTGGTAAGGAAAGTCACTATTGCGCTCCCATTGCCATACACAGTGCAAATAGCACTCACGTCTGTTCCCAGCAAGTACAGTGTATCAGACTGAAGAGGAGCTACTGTTCTTGTCAGTTTCCTAAGCAGAGTTGAACTAGATATTGCCCGTGTGTGTAGGAAGCACAGTTCTTATGTTCTGAGCAAGCTCACTGTTCTGGCCCCATAGGAAACACAGTAGAGTAGAAGAGTGCTCTTTTCTCTAAAGCAGGGTGTGCTCCTTGTAAGGCGAGCTAGCGTTTGTTTCGCAGTCCTAAATGGAGTTGAATCCCATGCAGTTTCTGCTCCTACGAGCAAGAGTTGTTTTCTGGTAAGAAGAGTCACTATTGCGCTCCCATTGCCATACCCAGTGCAAATAGCACTCACGTCTGTTCCCAGCAAGTACAGTGTATTGGACTGAACAGGAGCTACTGTTCTTGTCAGTTTCCTAAGTAGAGTTGAACTAGATATGGCCCGTGTGTGTAGGAAGCACAGTTCTTTTGTTCTCAGCAAGCTCACTGTTCTGGCCCTATAGGAATCACAGTAGAGTAGAAGAGTGCTCTTTTCTCAAAAGCAGAGTGTGTTTCTCGTAAGGCGAGCTAGCGTTTGTTTCCCAGTCCTAAATGGAGTTGATTCTCATGCATTTTCTGGTTCTACGAGCAAGAGTTGTTTTCTGGTAAGGAAGTCACTATTGCGTTCCCAGTGCCATAAACAGTGCAAATAGCACTCGCGTCTGTTCCCAGCAAGTACAGTGTATCAGACTGAAGAGGAGCTACTGTTCTTGTCAGTTTCCTAAGCAGAGTTGAACGAGATATGGCCCGTGTGTGTATGAAGCACAGTTCTTTTGTTCTGAGCAAGCTCACTGTTTGGACCCCATTAGAAACACAGTAGAGTAGAAGAGTGCTCTTTTCTCAAAAGCAGAGTGTGTTTCTTGTAAGGCGAGCTAGAGTTTGTTTTCCAGTCCTAAATGGAGTTGAATCACATGCAGTCTCAGGTCCTACGAGCAAGAGTTGTTTTCTGGTAAGGAGAGTCACTATTGCGCTCCAATTGCCATACACAGTGCAAATAGCACGCGCGTCTGTTCCCAGCAAGTACAGTGTATTGGACAGAATAGGAGCTACTGTTCTTGTCAGTTTCCTAAGCAGAGTTGAACTAGATATGGTCCGTGTGTGTAGGAAGCACAGTTCTTTTTTTCTCAGCAAGCTCACTGTTCTGGCCCTATAGGAAACACAGTAGAGTAGAAGAGTGCTCTTTTCTCAAAAGCAGAGTGTGTTTCTTGTAAGGCAAGCTAGCGTTTGTTTAACATTCCTAAATGGAGTTGAATCACATGCAGTTTCTGGTCCTATGAGCAAGAGTTGTTTTCTGCTAAGGAAGTCACTATTGCGCTCCCAGTGCCATACACAGTGCAAATAGCACTCGCGTCTGTTCCCAGCAAGTACAGTGTATCGGACTGAAGAGGAGCTACTGTTCTTGTCAGTTTCCTAAGCAGAGTTGAACGAGATATGCCCCGTGTGTGTAGGAAGCACAGTTCTTTTGTTCTGAGCATGCTCACTGTTTGGACACCATTGGAAAAACAATAGAGTAGAAGAGTGCTCTTTTCTCAAAAGCAGAGTGTGTTTCTTGTAAGGCGAGCTAGCGTTTGTTTCCCAGTCCTAAATGGAGTTGAATACCATGCAGTTTCTGGTCCTAAGAGCAAGAGTTG
The DNA here is from genome assembly GCF_949786415.1 of Peromyscus eremicus. Lineage (NCBI taxonomy): Eukaryota > Metazoa > Chordata > Mammalia > Rodentia > Cricetidae > Peromyscus > Peromyscus eremicus. The sequence goes on along the minus strand of NW_026734666.1, from coordinate 200,216 downwards.
TTTTCTGGTAAGAAGAGTCACTATTGTGCTCCCATTGTCATCCACAGGGCAAATAGCACTGGCGTCTGTTCCCAGCATGTACAGTGTATTGGACTGAAGAGGATCTACTGTTCTTGTCAGGTTCCTAAGCAGAGTTGAACTAGATATGGCCCGTGTGTGTAGGAAGCACAGTTCTTTTGTTCTGATCAAGCTCACTGTTCTGGCCCTAAAGGAAACACAGTAGAGTAGAAGAGTGCTCTTTTCTCTAAAGCAGAGTGTGTTTCTTGTAAGGCGAGCTAGCGTTTGTTTCCCAGTCATAAATGGAGTTGCGTCACATGCAGTTTTTGGTCCTACGAGCAAGAGTTGTTTTCTGGTAAGAAGAGTCACTATTGCGCTCCAATTGCCATACACAGTGCAAATAGCACTCGCGTCTGTTCCCAGCAAGTACAGTGTATTGGCCTGAAGAGGAGCTACTGTTCTTGTCAGTTTCCTACGCAGAGTTGAACTAGATATGGTCGGTGTGTGTAGGAAGCACAGTTCTTTTGTTCTGAGTAAGCTCACTGTTCTGGCCCTATAAGAAACACAGTAGAGTAGAAAAGTGCTCTATTCTCTAAGCAGAGTGTGTTTCTTGTAAGGCGAGCTAGCGTTTGTTTCCCAGTCCTAAATGGAGTTGAATCACATGCAGTTTCTGGTCCTACGAGCAAGAGTTGTTTTATGGTAAGAATAGTCATTATTGTGCTGCCATTGCCATACACAGGACAAATAGCACTCGTGTCTGTTCCCAGCAAGTACAGTGTATTGGACTGAAGAGGAGCTACTGTTCTTGTCAGTTTCCTAAGCAGAGTTGAACTAGATATGGTCGGTGTGTGTAGGAAGCACAGTTCTTTTGTTCTGAGTAAGCTCACTGTTCTGGCCCTATAGGAAACACAGTAGAGTAGAAAAGTGCTCTTTTCTCTAAAGCAGAGTGTGTTTCTTGTAAGGCGAGCTAGCGTTTGTTTCCCAGTCTTAAATGGAGTTGAGTCACATGCAGTTTTTGGTCCTACAAGCAAGAGTTGTTTTCTTGTAAGACGAGTCACTATTGTGCTCCAATTGCCATACACAGTGCAAAGAGCACTGGCTTCTGTTCCCAGCAAGTACAGTGTATTGGACTGAAGAGGAGCTACTGTTCTTGTCAGTTTCCTAAGCAGAGTTGAACTAGATATGGTCGGTGTGTGTAGGAAGCACAGTTCTTTTGTTCTGAGCAAGCTCACTGTTCTGGCCCTATAGGAAACACAGTAGAGTAGAAAAGTTCTCTTTTCTCTAAAGCAGAGTGTGTTTCTTGTAAGACGATCTAGCGTTTGTTTCCCAGTCCTAAATGGAGTTGAATCACATGCAGTTTCTGGTCCTATGAGCAAGAGTTGTTTTATGGTAAGAATAGTCACTATTGTGCTGCCATTGCCATACACAGGACAAATAGCACTCGCGTCTGTTTCCAGCAAGTACAGTGTATTGGACTGAAGAGGAGCTACTGTTCTTGTCAGTTTCCTAAGCAGAGTTGAACTAGATAAGGTCAGTGTGTGTAGGAAGCACAGTTCTTTTGTTCTGAGCAAGCTCACTGTTCTGGCCCTATAGGAAACACAGTAGAGTAGAAAAGTGCTCTTTTCTCTAAAGCAGAGTGTGTTTCTTGTAAGGCGAGCTAGCGTTTGTTTCCCAGTCCTAAATGGAGTTGAGTCACATGCAGTTTTTGTTCCTATGAGCAAGAGTTGTTTTCTGGTAAGGAAGTCACTATTGTGCTCCAATTGCCATGCACAGTGCAAATAGCACTCGCTTCTGTTCCCAGCAAGTACAGTGTATTGGACTGAAGAGGATCTCCTATTCTTTTCAGTTTCCTAAGCAGAATTGAACTAGATATGACCATGTGTGTAGGAAGCACAGTTCTTTTGTTCTGAGCAAGCTCACTGTTTTGGCCCTATAGGAAACACTTTAGAGTAGAAGAGGGCTCTTTTCTCAAAAGCAGAGTGTGTTTCTTTAAGGTGAGCTAGCGTTTGTTTCCCAGTCCTAAATGGAGTTGAATCTCATGCAGTTTCTGGTCCTACCAGCAAGAGTTGTTTTCTGGTAAGAAGAGTTACTATTGCGCTCCCATTTTCATACACAGGGCAAATAGCACTCGCGTATGTTCCCAGCAAGTACAGTGTATTGGACTGAAGAGGATCTACTATTCTTGTCAGTTTCCTAAGCAGAATTGGACTAGATATGACCGTGTGTGTAGGAAGCACAGTTCTTTTGTTCTGAGCAAGCTCATTGTTTTGGCACTATACGAAACACAGTAGAGTAGAAGAGTGCTCTTTTCTCAAAAGCAGAGTGTGTTTCTTGTAAGGCGAGCTAGCATTTGTTTCCCAGTCCAAAATGGAGTTGAGTCACATGCAGTTTTTGCTCCTACAAGCAAGAGTTGTTTTCTGGTAAGAATAGTCACTATTGCGCTCGAATTGCCATACACAGTGCAAATAGCACGCGCTTCTGTTCCCAGCAAGTACAGTGTATTGTACAGAATAGGAGCTACTGTTCTTGTCAGTTTCCTAAGCAGAGTTGAACTAGATATGGTCCGTGTGTGTAGGAAGCACAGTTCTTTTGTTCTCAGCAAGCTCACTGGTCTGGCCCTATAGGAAACACAGTAGAGTAGAAGAGTGCTCTTTTCTCAAAAGCAGAGTGTGTTTCTTGTAAGGCGAGCTAGCGTTTGTTTCCCAGTCCTAAATGGAGTTGAATCACATGCAGTTTCTGGTCCTAAGAGCAAGAGTTGTTTTCTGGTAAGGAAAGTCACTATTGTGCTCCCATTGCCATACACAGCGCAAATAGCACTCGCGTCTGTTCCCAGCAAATACAGTGTATCGTACTGAAGAGGAGCTACTGTTCTTGTCAGTTTCCTAAGCAGAGTTGAACTAGATAAGGACCGTGTGTATAGAAAGCACAGTTCTTATGTTCTGAGCAAGCTCACTGTTCTAGCCCTAAAGGAAACACAGTAGAGTAGAAGAGTGCTCTTTTCTCAAAAGGAGAGTGTGTTTCTTGTAAGGCGAGCTAGCATTTGTTTCCCAGTCCTAAATGGAGTGGAATCACATGCAGTTTCTGTCCTACGAGCAAGAGTTGTTTTATGGTAAAAATAGTCACTATTGTGCTGATATTGCCACACACAGGACAAATAGCACTGGCGTCTGTTCGCAGCAAGTACAGTGTATTGGACTGAAGAGGATCTACTGTTCTTGTCAGGTTCCTAAGCAGAATTGAACTAGATATGGCCGTGTGTGTAGGAAGCACAGTTCTTTTGTTCTGAGCAAGCTCACTGTTCGGACCCCATAGGAAACACAGTAGAGTAGAAGAGTGCTCTTTTCTCAAAAGCAGAGTGTGTTTTTTGTAAGGCAAGCTATCATTTGTTTCCCAGTCCTAAATGGAGTTGAATCACATGCAGTTTCTGGTCCTACGAGCAAGAGTTGTTTTCTGGTAAGGAAAGTCACTATTGTGCTCCCTTTGCCATACACAGTGCAAATAGCACTCGCGACTGTTCCCAGCAAGTACAGTGTATTGGACTGAAGAGGAGCTACTGTTCTTGTCAGTTTCCTAAGCACAGTTGAACTAGATATGGTCCATGTGTGTAGGAAGCACAGTTCTTTGTTCTGAGCAAGCTCACTGTTTGGACCCCATAGGAAACACAGTAGAGTAGATGAGTGCTCTTTTCTCAAAAGCAGAGAGTGTTTCATGTAGGGCGAGCTAGCATTTGTTTCCCAGTCCTAAACGGAGTTGAATCACATGCAGTTTCTGGTCCTACGAGCAAGAGTTGTTTTCTGGTAAGGAAAGTCACTATTGCGCTCCCATTGCCATACACAGTGCAAATAGCACTCGCGTCTGTTACCAGCAAGTACAGTGTATCGGACAGAAGAGGAGCTACTGTTCTTGTCAGTTTCCTAAGCAGAGTTGAACTAGATATGGCCCATGTGTGTAGGAAGCACAGTTCTTTTGTTCTGAGCAAGCTCACTGTTTTGGCCCTGTAGGAAACACAGTAGAGTAGAAGAGTGCTCTTTTCTCTAAAGCAGATTGTGTTTCTTGTAATGCGACCCAGCGTTTGTTTCCCAGTCCTAAATGGAGTTGAATCACATGCAGTTTCTGGTCCTACGAGCAAGAGTTGTTTTATGATAAGAATAGTCACTATTGTGCTACCATTGTCATACACAGGACAAATAGCACTGGCGTCTGTACCCAGCAGTACAGTGTATTGGACTGAACAGGAGCTACTGTTCTTGTCAGGTTCCTAAGCAGAATTGAACTAGATATGGCTGTGTGTGTAGGAAGCACAGTTCTTTTGTTCTGAGCAAGCTCACTGTTTGGACCCCATAGGAAACACAGTAGAGTAGAAGAGTGCTCTTTTCTCTAAAGCAGAGTGTGTTTCTTGTAAGGCGAGCTAGCGTTTGTTTCCCAGACTTAAATGGAGTTGAATCACATGCAGTTTCTGGTCCTACGAGCAAGAGTTGTTTTATGGTAAGAATAGTCATTATTGTGCTGCCATTGCCATACACAGGACAAATAGTACTTGTGTCTGTTCCCAGCAAGTACAGTGTATTGGACTGAAGAGGAGCTACTGTTCTTGTCAGTTTCCTAAGCAGAGTTGAACTAGATATGGTCGGTGTGTGTAGGAAGCACAGTTCTTTTGTTCTGAGTAAGCTCACTGTTCTGGCCCTATAGGAAACACAGTAGAGTAGAAAAGTGCTCTTTTCTCTAAAGCAGAGTGTGTTTCTTGTAAGGCGAGCTAGCGTTTGTTTCCCAGTCTTAAATGGAGTTGAGTCACATGCAGTTTTTGGTCCTACAAGCAAGAGTTGTTTTCTTGTAAGACGAGTCACTATTGTGCTCCAATTGCCATACACAGTGCAAAGAGCACTGGCTTCTGTTCCCAGCAAGTACAGTGTATTGGACTGAAGAGGAGCTACTGTTCTTGTCAGTTTCCTAAGCAGAGTTGAACTAGATATGGTCGGTGTGTGTAGGAAGCACAGTTCTTTTGTTCTGAGCAAGCTCACTGTTCTGGCCCTATAGGAAACACAGTAGAGTAGAAAAGTTCTCTTTTCTCTAAAGCAGAGTGTGTTTCTTGTAAGACGATCTAGCGTTTGTTTCCCAGTCCTAAATGGAGTTGAATCACATGCAGTTTCTGGTCCTATGAGCAAGAGTTGTTTTATGGTAAGAATAGTCACTATTGTGCTGCCATTGCCATACACAGGACAAATAGCACTCGCGTCTGTTTCCAGCAAGTACAGTGTATTGGACTGAAGAGGAGCTACTGTTCTTGTCAGTTTCCTAAGCAGAGTTGAACTAGATATGGTCAGTGTGTGTAGGAAGCACAGTTCTTTTGTTCTGAGCAAGCTCACTGTTCTGGCCCTATAGGAAACACAGTAGAGTAGAAAAGTGCTCTTTTCTCTAAAGCAGAGTGTGTTTCTTGTAAGGCGAGCTAGCGTTTGTTTCCCAGTCCTAAATGGAGTTGAGTCACATGCAGTTTTTGTTCCTATGAGCAAGAGTTGTTTTCTGGTAAGGAAGTCACTATTGTGCTCCAATTGCCATGCACAGTGCAAATAGCACTCGCTTCTGTTCCCAGCAAGTACAGTGTATTGGACTGAAGAGGATCTCCTATTCTTTTCAGTTTCCTAAGCAGAATTGAACTAGATATGACCATGTGTGTAGGAAGCACAGTTCTTTTGTTCTGAGCAAGCTCACTGTTTTGGCCCTATAGGAAACACTTTAGAGTAGAAGAGGGCTCTTTTCTCAAAAGCAGAGTGTGTTTCTTTAAGGTGAGCTAGCGTTTGTTTCCCAGTCCTAAATGGAGTTGAATCTCATGCAGTTTCTGGTCCTACCAGCAAGAGTTGTTTTCTGGTAAGAAGAGTTACTATTGCGCTCCCATTTTCATACACAGGGCAAATAGCACTCGCGTCTGTTCCCAGCAAGTACAGTGTATTGGACTGAAGAGGATCTACTATTCTTGTCAGTTTCCTAAGCAGAATTGGACTAGATATGACCGTGTGTGTAGGAAGCACAGTTCTTTTGTTCTGAGCAAGCTCATTGTTTTGGCACTATACGAAACACAGTAGAGTAGAAGAGTGCTCTTTTCTCAAAAGCAGAGTGTGTTTCTTGTAAGGCGAGCTAGCATTTGTTTCCCAGTCCAAAATGGAGTTGAGTCACATGCAGTTTTTGCTCCTACAAGCAAGAGTTGTTTTCTGGTAAGAATAGTCACTATTGCACTCGAATTGCCATACACAGTGCAAATAGCACGCGCTTCTGTTCCCAGCAAGTACAGTGTATTGTACAGAATAGGAGCTACTGTTCTTGTCAGTTTCCTAAGCAGAGTTGAACTAGATATGGTCCGTGTGTGTAGGAAGCACAGTTCTTTTGTTCTCAGCAAGCTCACTGGTCTGGCCCTATAGGAAACACAGTAGAGTAGAAGAGTGCTCTTTTCTCAAAAGCAGAGTGTGTTTCTTGTAAGGCGAGCTAGCGTTTGTTTCCCAGTCCTAAATGGAGTTGAATCACATGCAGTTTCTGGTCCTAAGAGCAAGAGTTGTTTTCTGGTAAGGAAAGTCACTATTGTGCTCCCATTGCCATACACAGCGCAAATAGCACTCGCGTCTGTTCCCAGCAAATACAGTGTATGGTACTGAAGAGGAGCTACTGTTCTTGTCAGTTTCCTAAGCAGAGTTGAACTAGATAAGGACCGTGTGTATAGAAAGCACAGTTCTTATGTTCTGAGCAAGCTCACTGTTCTAGCCCTAAAGGAAACACAGTAGAGTAGAAGAGTGCTCTTTTCTCAAAAGGAGAGTGTGTTTCTTGTAAGGCGAGCTAGCATTTGTTTCCCAGTCCTAAATGGAGTGGAATCACATGCAGTTTCTGTCCTACGAGCAAGAGTTGTTTTATGGTAAAAATAGTCACTATTGTGCTGATATTGCCACACACAGGACAAATAGCACTGGCGTCTGTTCGCAGCAAGTACAGTGTATTGGACTGAAGAGGATCTACTGTTCTTGTCAGGTTCCTAAGCAGAATTGAACTAGATATGGCCGTGTGTGTAGGAAGCACAGTTCTTTTGTTCTGAGCAAGCTCACTGTTCGGACCCCATAGGAAACACAGTAGAGTAGAAGAGTGCTCTTTTCTCAAAAGCAGAGTGTGTTTTTTGTAAGGCAAGCTATCATTTGTTTCCCAGTCCTAAATGGAGTTGAATCACATGCAGTTTCTGGTCCTACGAGCAAGAGTTGTTTTCTGGTAAGGAAAGTCACTATTGTGCTCCCTTTGCCATACACAGTGCAAATAGCACTCGCGACTGTTCCCAGCAAGTACAGTGTATTGGACTGAAGAGGAGCTACTGTTCTTGTCAGTTTCCTAAGCACAGTTGAACTAGATATGGTCCATGTGTGTAGGAAGCACAGTTCTTTGTTCTGAGCAAGCTCACTGTTTGGACCCCATAGGAAACACAGTAGAGTAGATGAGTGCTCTTTTCTCAAAAGCAGAGAGTGTTTCATGTAGGGCGAGCTAGCATTTGTTTCCCAGTCCTAAACGGAGTTGAATCACATGCAGTTTCTGGTCCTACGAGCAAGAGTTGTTTTCTGGTAAGGAAAGTCACTATTGCGCTCCCATTGCCATACACAGTGCAAATAGCACTCGCGTCTGTTACCAGCAAGTACAGTGTATCGGACAGAAGAGGAGCTACTGTTCTTGTCAGTTTCCTAAGCAGAGTTGAACTAGATATGGCCCATGTGTGTAGGAAGCACAGTTCTTTTGTTCTGAGCAAGCTCACTGTTTTGGCCCTGTAGGAAACACAGTAGAGTAGAAGAGTGCTCTTTTCTCTAAAGCAGATTGTGTTTCTTGTAATGCGACCCAGCGTTTGTTTCCCAGTCCTAAATGGAGTTGAATCACATGCAGTTTCTGGTCCTACGAGCAAGAGTTGTTTTATGATAAGAATAGTCACTATTGTGCTACCATTGTCATACACAGGACAAATAGCACTGGCGTCTGTACCCAGCAGTACAGTGTATTGGACTGAACAGGAGCTACTGTTCTTGTCAGGTTCCTAAGCAGAATTGAACTAGATATGGCTGTGTGTGTAGGAAGCACAGTTCTTTTGTTCTGAGCAAGCTCACTGTTTGGACCCCATAGGAAACACAGTAGAGTAGAAGAGTGCTCTTTTCTCTAAAGCAGAGTGTGTTTCTTGTAAGGCGAGCTAGCGTTTGTTTCCCAGACTTAAATGGAGTTGAATCACATGCAGTTTCTGGTCCTACGAGCAAGAGTTGTTTTATGGTAAGAATAGTCATTATTGTGCTGCCATTGCCATACACAGGACAAATAGTACTTGTGTCTGTTCCCAGCAAGTACAGTGTATTGGACTGAAGAGGAGCTACTGTTCTTGTCAGTTTCCTAAGCAGAGTTGAACTAGATATGGTCGGTGTGTGTAGGAAGCACAGTTCTTTTGTTCTGAGTAAGCTCACTGTTCTGGCCCTATAGGAAACACAGTAGAGTAGAAAAGTGCTCTTTTCTCTAAAGCAGAGTGTGTTTCTTGTAAGGCGAGCTAGCGTTTGTTTCCCAGTCTTAAATGGAGTTGAGTCACATGCAGTTTTTGGTCCTACAAGCAAGAGTTGTTTTCTTGTAAGACGAGTCACTATTGTGCTCCAATTGCCATACACAGTGCAAAGAGCACTGGCTTCTGTTCCCAGCAAGTACAGTGTATTGGACTGAAGAGGAGCTACTGTTCTTGTCAGTTTCCTAAGCAGAGTTGAACTAGATATGGTCGGTGTGTGTAGGAAGCACAGTTCTTTTGTTCTGAGCAAGCTCACTGTTCTGGCCCTATAGGAAACACAGTAGAGTAGAAAAGTTCTCTTTTCTCTAAAGCAGAGTGTGTTTCTTGTAAGACGATCTAGCGTTTGTTTCCCAGTCCTAAATGGAGTTGAATCACATGCAGTTTCTGGTCCTATGAGCAAGAGTTGTTTTATGGTAAGAATAGTCACTATTGTGCTGCCATTGCCATACACAGGACAAATAGCACTCGCGTCTGTTTCCAGCAAGTACAGTGTATTGGACTGAAGAGGAGCTACTGTTCTTGTCAGTTTCCTAAGCAGAGTTGAACTAGATATGGTCAGTGTGTGTAGGAAGCACAGTTCTTTTGTTCTGAGCAAGCTCACTGTTCTGGCCCTATAGGAAACACAGTAGAGTAGAAAAGTGCTCTTTTCTCTAAAGCAGAGTGTGTTTCTTGTAAGGCGAGCTAGCGTTTGTTTCCCAGTCCTAAATGGAGTTGAGTCACATGCAGTTTTTGTTCCTATGAGCAAGAGTTGTTTTCTGGTAAGGAAGTCACTATTGTGCTCCAATTGCCATGCACAGTGCAAATAGCACTCGCTTCTGTTCCCAGCAAGTACAGTGTATTGGACTGAAGAGGATCTCCTATTCTTTTCAGTTTCCTAAGCAGAATTGAACTAGATATGACCATGTGTGTAGGAAGCACAGTTCTTTTGTTCTGAGCAAGCTCACTGTTTTGGCCCTATAGGAAACACTTTAGAGTAGAAGAGGGCTCTTTTCTCAAAAGCAGAGTGTGTTTCTTTAAGGTGAGCTAGCGTTTGTTTCCCAGTCCTAAATGGAGTTGAATCTCATGCAGTTTCTGGTCCTACCAGCAAGAGTTGTTTTCTGGTAAGAAGAGTTACTATTGCGCTCCCATTTTCATACACAGGGCAAATAGCACTCGCGTCTGTTCCCAGCAAGTACAGTGTATTGGACTGAAGAGGATCTACTATTCTTGTCAGTTTCCTAAGCAGAATTGGACTAGATATGACCGTGTGTGTAGGAAGCACAGTTCTTTTGTTCTGAGCAAGCTCATTGTTTTGGCACTATACGAAACACAGTAGAGTAGAAGAGTGCTCTTTTCTCAAAAGCAGAGTGTGTTTCTTGTAAGGCGAGCTAGCATTTGTTTCCCAGTCCAAAATGGAGTTGAGTCACATGCAGTTTTTGCTCCTACAAGCAAGAGTTGTTTTCTGGTAAGAATAGTCACTATTGCACTCGAATTGCCATACACAGTGCAAATAGCACGCGCTTCTGTTCCCAGCAAGTACAGTGTATTGTACAGAATAGGAGCTACTGTTCTTGTCAGTTTCCTAAGCAGAGTTGAACTAGATATGGTCCGTGTGTGTAGGAAGCACAGTTCTTTTGTTCTCAGCAAGCTCACTGGTCTGGCCCTATAGGAAACACAGTAGAGTAGAAGAGTGCTCTTTTCTCAAAAGCAGAGTGTGTTTCTTGTAAGGCGAGCTAGCGTTTGTTTCCCAGTCCTAAATGGAGTTGAATCACATGCAGTTTCTGGTCCTAAGAGCAAGAGTTGTTTTCTGGTAAGGAAAGTCACTATTGTGCTCCCATTGCCATACACAGCGCAAATAGCACTCGCGTCTGTTCCCAGCAAATACAGTGTATGGTACTGAAGAGGAGCTACTGTTCTTGTCAGTTTCCTAAGCAGAGTTGAACTAGATAAGGACCGTGTGTATAGAAAGCACAGTTCTTATGTTCTGAGCAAGCTCACTGTTCTAGCCCTAAAGGAAACACAGTAGAGTAGAAGAGTGCTCTTTTCTCAAAAGGAGAGTGTGTTTCTTGTAAGGCGAGCTAGCATTTGTTTCCCAGTCCTAAATGGAGTGGAATCACATGCAGTTTCTGTCCTACGAGCAAGAGTTGTTTTATGGTAAAAATAGTCACTATTGTGCTGATATTGCCACACACAGGACAAATAGCACTGGCGTCTGTTCGCAGCAAGTACAGTGTATTGGACTGAAGAGGATCTACTGTTCTTGTCAGGTTCCTAAGCAGAATTGAACTAGATATGGCCGTGTGTGTAGGAAGCACAGTTCTTTTGTTCTGAGCAAGCTCACTGTTCGGACCCCATAGGAAACACAGTAGAGTAGAAGAGTGCTCTTTTCTCAAAAGCAGAGTGTGTTTTTTGTAAGGCAAGCTATCATTTGTTTCCCAGTCCTAAATGGAGTTGAATCACATGCAGTTTCTGGTCCTACGAGCAAGAGTTGTTTTCTGGTAAGGAAAGTCACTATTGTGCTCCCTTTGCCATACACAGTGCAAATAGCACTCGCGACTGTTCCCAGCAAGTACAGTGTATTGGACTGAAGAGGAGCTACTGTTCTTGTCAGTTTCCTAAGCACAGTTGAACTAGATATGGTCCATGTGTGTAGGAAGCACAGTTCTTTGTTCTGAGCAAGCTCACTGTTTGGACCCCATAGGAAACACAGTAGAGTAGATGAGTGCTCTTTTCTCAAAAGCAGAGAGTGTTTCATGTAGGGCGAGCTAGCATTTGTTTCCCAGTCCTAAACGGAGTTGAATCACATGCAGTTTCTGGTCCTACGAGCAAGAGTTGTTTTCTGGTAAGGAAAGTCACTATTGCGCTCCCATTGCCATACACAGTGCAAATAGCACTCGCGTCTGTTACCAGCAAGTACAGTGTATCGGACAGAAGAGGAGCTACTGTTCTTGTCAGTTTCCTAAGCAGAGTTGAACTAGATATGGCCCATGTGTGTAGGAAGCACAGTTCTTTTGTTCTGAGCAAGCTCACTGTTTTGGCCCTGTAGGAAACACAGTAGAGTAGAAGAGTGCTCTTTTCTCTAAAGCAGATTGTGTTTCTTGTAATGCGACCCAGCGTTTGTTTCCCAGTCCTAAATGGAGTTGAATCACATGCAGTTTCTGGTCCTACGAGCAAGAGTTGTTTTATGATAAGAATAGTCACTATTGTGCTACCATTGTCATACACAGGACAAATAGCACTGGCGTCTGTACCCAGCAGTACAGTGTATTGGACTGAAGAGGAGCTACTGTTCTTGTCAGGTTCCTAAGCAGAATTGAACTAGATATGGCTGTGTGTGTAGGAAGCACAGTTCTTTTGTTCTGAGCAAGCTCACTGTTTGGACCCCATAGGAAACACAGTAGAGTAGAAGAGTGCTCTTTTCTCTAAAGCAGAGTGTGTTTCTTGTAAGGCGAGCTAGCGTTTGTTTCCCAGACTTAAATGGAGTTGAGTCACATGCAGTTTTTTGTCCTACGAGCAAGAGTTCTTTTCTGGTAAGACGAGTCACTATTGTGCTCCAATTGCCATACACAGTGCAAATAGCACTCGCGTCTCTTTCCCGCAAGACAGTGTATTGGACTGAAGAGGAGCTACTGTTCTTGTCAGTTTCCTAAGCAGAGTTGAACTAGATATGGTCGATGTGTGTAGGAAGCACAGTTCTTTTGTTCTGAGCAAGCTCACTGTTTGGACCCTATAGAAAACACAGTAGAGTAGAAGAGTGCTCTTTTCTCAAAAGCAGAGAGTGTTTCATGTAAGGCGAGCTAGCATTTGTTTCCCAGTCCTAAACGGAGTTGAATCACATGCAGTTTCTGGTCCTATGAGCAAGAGTTGTTTTCTGGTAAGGAAAGTCACTATTGCGCTCCCATTGCCATACACAGTGCAAAGAGCACTGGCTTCTGTTCCCCGCAAGTACAGTGTATTGGACTGAAGAGGAGCTACTGTTCTTGTCAGTTTCCTAAGCAGAGTTGAACTAGATATGGTCGATGTGTGTAGGAAGCACAGTTCTTTTGTTCTGAGCAAGCTCACTGTTTGGACCCTATAGGAAACACAGTAGAGTAGAAGAGTGCTCTTTTCTCAAAAGCAGAGAGTGTTTCATGTAAGGCGAGCTAGCATTTGTTTCCCAGTCCTAAACGGAGTTGAATCACATGCAGTTTCTGGTCCTACGAGCAAGAGTTGTTTTCTGGTAAGGAAATTCACTATTGCGCTCCCATTGCCATACACAGTGCAAATAGCACTCGCGTCTGTTCCCAGCAAGTACAGTGTATCGGACTGAAGAGGAGCTACTGTTCTTGTCAGTTTCCTAAGCAGAATTGAACTAGATATGGTCCGTGTGTGTAGGAAGCACAGTTCTTATGTTCTGAGCAAGCTCACTGTTCTGGCCCCATAGGAAACACAGTAGAGTAGAAGAGTGCTCTTTTCTCTAAAGCAGGGTGTGCTCCTTGTAAGGCGAGCTAGCGTTTGTTTCGCAGTCCTAAATGGAGTTGAATCCCATGCAGTTTCTGCTCCTACGAGCAAGAGTTGTTTTCTGGTAAGAAGAGTCACTATTGCGCTCCCATTGCCATACCCAGTGCAAATAGCACTCACGTCTGTTCCCAGCAAGTACAGTGTATTGGACTGAACAGGAGCTACTGTTCTTGTCAGTTTCCTAAGTAGAGTTGAACTAGATATGGCCCGTGTGTGTAGGAAGCACAGTTCTTTTGTTCTCAGCAAGCTCACTGTTCTGGCCCTATAGGAATCACAGTAGAGTAGAAGAGTGCTCTTTTCTCAAAAGCAGAGTGTGTTTCTCGTAAGGCGAGCTAGCGTTTGTTTCCCAGTCCTAAATGGAGTTGATTCTCATGCATTTTCTGGTTCTACGAGCAAGAGTTGTTTTCTGGTAAGGAAGTCACTATTGCGTTCCCAGTGCCATAAACAGTGCAAATAGCACTCGCGTCTGTTCCCAGCAAGTACAGTGTATCAGACTGAAGAGGAGCTACTGTTCTTGTCAGTTTCCTAAGCAGAGTTGAACGAGATATGGCCCGTGTGTGTATGAAGCACAGTTCTTTTGTTCTGAGCAAGCTCACTGTTTGGACCCCATTAGAAACACAGTAGAGTAGAAGAGTGCTCTTTTCTCAAAAGCAGAGTGTGTTTCTTGTAAGGCGAGCTAGAGTTTGTTTTCCAGTCCTAAATGGAGTTGAATCACATGCAGTCTCAGGTCCTACGAGCAAGAGTTGTTTTCTGGTAAGGAGAGTCACTATTGCGCTCCAATTGCCATACACAGTGCAAATAGCACGCGCGTCTGTTCCCAGCAAGTACAGTGTATTGGACAGAATAGGAGCTACTGTTCTTGTCAGTTTCCTAAGCAGAGTTGAACTAGATATGGTCCGTGTGTGTAGGAAGCACAGTTCTTTTTTTCTCAGCAAGCTCACTGTTCTGGCCCTATAGGAAACACAGTAGAGTAGAAGAGTGCTCTTTTCTCAAAAGCAGAGTGTGTTTCTTGTAAGGCAAGCTAGCGTTTGTTTAACATTCCTAAATGGAGTTGAATCACATGCAGTTTCTGGTCCTATGAGCAAGAGTTGTTTTCTGCTAAGGAAGTCACTATTGCGCTCCCAGTGCCATACACAGTGCAAATAGCACTCGCGTCTGTTCCCAGCAAGTACAGTGTATCGGACTGAAGAGGAGCTACTGTTCTTGTCAGTTTCCTAAGCAGAGTTGAACGAGATATGCCCCGTGTGTGTAGGAAGCACAGTTCTTTTGTTCTGAGCATGCTCACTGTTTGGACACCATTGGAAAAACAATAGAGTAGAAGAGTGCTCTTTTCTCAAAAGCAGAGTGTGTTTCTTGTAAGGCGAGCTAGCGTTTGTTTCCCAGTCCTAAATGGAGTTGAATACCATGCAGTTTCTGGTCCTAAGAGCAAGAGTTGTTTTCTGGTAAGAAGAGTCACTATTGTGCTCCCATTGTCATCCACAGGGCAAATAGCACTGGCGTCTGTTCCCAGCATGTACAGTGTATTGGACTGAAGAGGATCTACTGTTCTTGTCAGGTTCCTAAGCAGAGTTGAACTAGATATGGCCCGTGTGTGTAGGAAGCACAGTTCTTTTGTTCTGATCAAGCTCACTGTTCTGGCCCTAAAGGAAACACAGTAGAGTAGAAGAGTGCTCTTTTCTCTAAAGCAGAGTGTGTTTCTTGTAAGGCGAGCTAGCGTTTGTTTCCCAGTCATAAATGGAGTTGCGTCACATGCAGTTTTTGGTCCTACGAGCAAGAGTTGTTTTCTGGTAAGAAGAGTCACTATTGCGCTCCAATTGCCATACACAGTGCAAATAGCACTCGCGTCTGTTCCCAGCAAGTACAGTGTATTGGCCTGAAGAGGAGCTACTGTTCTTGTCAGTTTCCTACGCAGAGTTGAACTAGATATGGTCGGTGTGTGTAGGAAGCACAGTTCTTTTGTTCTGAGTAAGCTCACTGTTCTGGCCCTATAAGAAACACAGTAGAGTAGAAAAGTGCTCTATTCTCTAAGCAGAGTGTGTTTCTTGTAAGGCGAGCTAGCGTTTGTTTCCCAGTCCTAAATGGAGTTGAATCACATGCAGTTTCTGGTCCTACGAGCAAGAGTTGTTTTATGGTAAGAATAGTCATTATTGTGCTGCCATTGCCATACACAGGACAAATAGCACTCGTGTCTGTTCCCAGCAAGTACAGTGTATTGGACTGAAGAGGAGCTACTGTTCTTGTCAGTTTCCTAAGCAGAGTTGAACTAGATATGGTCGGTGTGTGTAGGAAGCACAGTTCTTTTGTTCTGAGTAAGCTCACTGTTCTGGCCCTATAGGAAACACAGTAGAGTAGAAAAGTGCTCTTTTCTCTAAAGCAGAGTGTGTTTCTTGTAAGGCGAGCTAGCGTTTGTTTCCCAGTCTTAAATGGAGTTGAGTCACATGCAGTTTTTGGTCCTACAAGCAAGAGTTGTTTTCTTGTAAGACGAGTCACTATTGTGCTCCAATTGCCATACACAGTGCAAAGAGCACTGGCTTCTGTTCCCAGCAAGTACAGTGTATTGGACTGAAGAGGAGCTACTGTTCTTGTCAGTTTCCTAAGCAGAGTTGAACTAGATATGGTCGGTGTGTGTAGGAAGCACAGTTCTTTTGTTCTGAGCAAGCTCACTGTTCTGGCCCTATAGGAAACACAGTAGAGTAGAAAAGTTCTCTTTTCTCTAAAGCAGAGTGTGTTTCTTGTAAGACGATCTAGCGTTTGTTTCCCAGTCCTAAATGGAGTTGAATCACATGCAGTTTCTGGTCCTATGAGCAAGAGTTGTTTTATGGTAAGAATAGTCACTATTGTGCTGCCATTGCCATACACAGGACAAATAGCACTCGCGTCTGTTTCCAGCAAGTACAGTGTATTGGACTGAAGAGGAGCTACTGTTCTTGTCAGTTTCCTAAGCAGAGTTGAACTAGATAAGGTCAGTGTGTGTAGGAAGCACAGTTCTTTTGTTCTGAGCAAGCTCACTGTTCTGGCCCTATAGGAAACACAGTAGAGTAGAAAAGTGCTCTTTTCTCTAAAGCAGAGTGTGTTTCTTGTAAGGCGAGCTAGCGTTTGTTTCCCAGTCCTAAATGGAGTTGAGTCACATGCAGTTTTTGTTCCTATGAGCAAGAGTTGTTTTCTGGTAAGGAAGTCACTATTGTGCTCCAATTGCCATGCACAGTGCAAATAGCACTCGCTTCTGTTCCCAGCAAGTACAGTGTATTGGACTGAAGAGGATCTCC
The DNA here is from genome assembly GCF_949786415.1 of Peromyscus eremicus. Lineage (NCBI taxonomy): Eukaryota > Metazoa > Chordata > Mammalia > Rodentia > Cricetidae > Peromyscus > Peromyscus eremicus. Next base: position 183,926 of record NW_026734666.1, on the reverse strand, counting down.
TATTCTTTTCAGTTTCCTAAGCAGAATTGAACTAGATATGACCATGTGTGTAGGAAGCACAGTTCTTTTGTTCTGAGCAAGCTCACTGTTTTGGCCCTATAGGAAACACTTTAGAGTAGAAGAGGGCTCTTTTCTCAAAAGCAGAGTGTGTTTCTTTAAGGTGAGCTAGCGTTTGTTTCCCAGTCCTAAATGGAGTTGAATCTCATGCAGTTTCTGGTCCTACCAGCAAGAGTTGTTTTCTGGTAAGAAGAGTTACTATTGCGCTCCCATTTTCATACACAGGGCAAATAGCACTCGCGTATGTTCCCAGCAAGTACAGTGTATTGGACTGAAGAGGATCTACTATTCTTGTCAGTTTCCTAAGCAGAATTGGACTAGATATGACCGTGTGTGTAGGAAGCACAGTTCTTTTGTTCTGAGCAAGCTCATTGTTTTGGCACTATACGAAACACAGTAGAGTAGAAGAGTGCTCTTTTCTCAAAAGCAGAGTGTGTTTCTTGTAAGGCGAGCTAGCATTTGTTTCCCAGTCCAAAATGGAGTTGAGTCACATGCAGTTTTTGCTCCTACAAGCAAGAGTTGTTTTCTGGTAAGAATAGTCACTATTGCGCTCGAATTGCCATACACAGTGCAAATAGCACGCGCTTCTGTTCCCAGCAAGTACAGTGTATTGTACAGAATAGGAGCTACTGTTCTTGTCAGTTTCCTAAGCAGAGTTGAACTAGATATGGTCCGTGTGTGTAGGAAGCACAGTTCTTTTGTTCTCAGCAAGCTCACTGGTCTGGCCCTATAGGAAACACAGTAGAGTAGAAGAGTGCTCTTTTCTCAAAAGCAGAGTGTGTTTCTTGTAAGGCGAGCTAGCGTTTGTTTCCCAGTCCTAAATGGAGTTGAATCACATGCAGTTTCTGGTCCTAAGAGCAAGAGTTGTTTTCTGGTAAGGAAAGTCACTATTGTGCTCCCATTGCCATACACAGCGCAAATAGCACTCGCGTCTGTTCCCAGCAAATACAGTGTATCGTACTGAAGAGGAGCTACTGTTCTTGTCAGTTTCCTAAGCAGAGTTGAACTAGATAAGGACCGTGTGTATAGAAAGCACAGTTCTTATGTTCTGAGCAAGCTCACTGTTCTAGCCCTAAAGGAAACACAGTAGAGTAGAAGAGTGCTCTTTTCTCAAAAGGAGAGTGTGTTTCTTGTAAGGCGAGCTAGCATTTGTTTCCCAGTCCTAAATGGAGTGGAATCACATGCAGTTTCTGTCCTACGAGCAAGAGTTGTTTTATGGTAAAAATAGTCACTATTGTGCTGATATTGCCACACACAGGACAAATAGCACTGGCGTCTGTTCGCAGCAAGTACAGTGTATTGGACTGAAGAGGATCTACTGTTCTTGTCAGGTTCCTAAGCAGAATTGAACTAGATATGGCCGTGTGTGTAGGAAGCACAGTTCTTTTGTTCTGAGCAAGCTCACTGTTCGGACCCCATAGGAAACACAGTAGAGTAGAAGAGTGCTCTTTTCTCAAAAGCAGAGTGTGTTTTTTGTAAGGCAAGCTATCATTTGTTTCCCAGTCCTAAATGGAGTTGAATCACATGCAGTTTCTGGTCCTACGAGCAAGAGTTGTTTTCTGGTAAGGAAAGTCACTATTGTGCTCCCTTTGCCATACACAGTGCAAATAGCACTCGCGACTGTTCCCAGCAAGTACAGTGTATTGGACTGAAGAGGAGCTACTGTTCTTGTCAGTTTCCTAAGCACAGTTGAACTAGATATGGTCCATGTGTGTAGGAAGCACAGTTCTTTGTTCTGAGCAAGCTCACTGTTTGGACCCCATAGGAAACACAGTAGAGTAGATGAGTGCTCTTTTCTCAAAAGCAGAGAGTGTTTCATGTAGGGCGAGCTAGCATTTGTTTCCCAGTCCTAAACGGAGTTGAATCACATGCAGTTTCTGGTCCTACGAGCAAGAGTTGTTTTCTGGTAAGGAAAGTCACTATTGCGCTCCCATTGCCATACACAGTGCAAATAGCACTCGCGTCTGTTACCAGCAAGTACAGTGTATCGGACAGAAGAGGAGCTACTGTTCTTGTCAGTTTCCTAAGCAGAGTTGAACTAGATATGGCCCATGTGTGTAGGAAGCACAGTTCTTTTGTTCTGAGCAAGCTCACTGTTTTGGCCCTGTAGGAAACACAGTAGAGTAGAAGAGTGCTCTTTTCTCTAAAGCAGATTGTGTTTCTTGTAATGCGACCCAGCGTTTGTTTCCCAGTCCTAAATGGAGTTGAATCACATGCAGTTTCTGGTCCTACGAGCAAGAGTTGTTTTATGATAAGAATAGTCACTATTGTGCTACCATTGTCATACACAGGACAAATAGCACTGGCGTCTGTACCCAGCAGTACAGTGTATTGGACTGAACAGGAGCTACTGTTCTTGTCAGGTTCCTAAGCAGAATTGAACTAGATATGGCTGTGTGTGTAGGAAGCACAGTTCTTTTGTTCTGAGCAAGCTCACTGTTTGGACCCCATAGGAAACACAGTAGAGTAGAAGAGTGCTCTTTTCTCTAAAGCAGAGTGTGTTTCTTGTAAGGCGAGCTAGCGTTTGTTTCCCAGACTTAAATGGAGTTGAATCACATGCAGTTTCTGGTCCTACGAGCAAGAGTTGTTTTATGGTAAGAATAGTCATTATTGTGCTGCCATTGCCATACACAGGACAAATAGTACTTGTGTCTGTTCCCAGCAAGTACAGTGTATTGGACTGAAGAGGAGCTACTGTTCTTGTCAGTTTCCTAAGCAGAGTTGAACTAGATATGGTCGGTGTGTGTAGGAAGCACAGTTCTTTTGTTCTGAGTAAGCTCACTGTTCTGGCCCTATAGGAAACACAGTAGAGTAGAAAAGTGCTCTTTTCTCTAAAGCAGAGTGTGTTTCTTGTAAGGCGAGCTAGCGTTTGTTTCCCAGTCTTAAATGGAGTTGAGTCACATGCAGTTTTTGGTCCTACAAGCAAGAGTTGTTTTCTTGTAAGACGAGTCACTATTGTGCTCCAATTGCCATACACAGTGCAAAGAGCACTGGCTTCTGTTCCCAGCAAGTACAGTGTATTGGACTGAAGAGGAGCTACTGTTCTTGTCAGTTTCCTAAGCAGAGTTGAACTAGATATGGTCGGTGTGTGTAGGAAGCACAGTTCTTTTGTTCTGAGCAAGCTCACTGTTCTGGCCCTATAGGAAACACAGTAGAGTAGAAAAGTTCTCTTTTCTCTAAAGCAGAGTGTGTTTCTTGTAAGACGATCTAGCGTTTGTTTCCCAGTCCTAAATGGAGTTGAATCACATGCAGTTTCTGGTCCTATGAGCAAGAGTTGTTTTATGGTAAGAATAGTCACTATTGTGCTGCCATTGCCATACACAGGACAAATAGCACTCGCGTCTGTTTCCAGCAAGTACAGTGTATTGGACTGAAGAGGAGCTACTGTTCTTGTCAGTTTCCTAAGCAGAGTTGAACTAGATATGGTCAGTGTGTGTAGGAAGCACAGTTCTTTTGTTCTGAGCAAGCTCACTGTTCTGGCCCTATAGGAAACACAGTAGAGTAGAAAAGTGCTCTTTTCTCTAAAGCAGAGTGTGTTTCTTGTAAGGCGAGCTAGCGTTTGTTTCCCAGTCCTAAATGGAGTTGAGTCACATGCAGTTTTTGTTCCTATGAGCAAGAGTTGTTTTCTGGTAAGGAAGTCACTATTGTGCTCCAATTGCCATGCACAGTGCAAATAGCACTCGCTTCTGTTCCCAGCAAGTACAGTGTATTGGACTGAAGAGGATCTCCTATTCTTTTCAGTTTCCTAAGCAGAATTGAACTAGATATGACCATGTGTGTAGGAAGCACAGTTCTTTTGTTCTGAGCAAGCTCACTGTTTTGGCCCTATAGGAAACACTTTAGAGTAGAAGAGGGCTCTTTTCTCAAAAGCAGAGTGTGTTTCTTTAAGGTGAGCTAGCGTTTGTTTCCCAGTCCTAAATGGAGTTGAATCTCATGCAGTTTCTGGTCCTACCAGCAAGAGTTGTTTTCTGGTAAGAAGAGTTACTATTGCGCTCCCATTTTCATACACAGGGCAAATAGCACTCGCGTCTGTTCCCAGCAAGTACAGTGTATTGGACTGAAGAGGATCTACTATTCTTGTCAGTTTCCTAAGCAGAATTGGACTAGATATGACCGTGTGTGTAGGAAGCACAGTTCTTTTGTTCTGAGCAAGCTCATTGTTTTGGCACTATACGAAACACAGTAGAGTAGAAGAGTGCTCTTTTCTCAAAAGCAGAGTGTGTTTCTTGTAAGGCGAGCTAGCATTTGTTTCCCAGTCCAAAATGGAGTTGAGTCACATGCAGTTTTTGCTCCTACAAGCAAGAGTTGTTTTCTGGTAAGAATAGTCACTATTGCACTCGAATTGCCATACACAGTGCAAATAGCACGCGCTTCTGTTCCCAGCAAGTACAGTGTATTGTACAGAATAGGAGCTACTGTTCTTGTCAGTTTCCTAAGCAGAGTTGAACTAGATATGGTCCGTGTGTGTAGGAAGCACAGTTCTTTTGTTCTCAGCAAGCTCACTGGTCTGGCCCTATAGGAAACACAGTAGAGTAGAAGAGTGCTCTTTTCTCAAAAGCAGAGTGTGTTTCTTGTAAGGCGAGCTAGCGTTTGTTTCCCAGTCCTAAATGGAGTTGAATCACATGCAGTTTCTGGTCCTAAGAGCAAGAGTTGTTTTCTGGTAAGGAAAGTCACTATTGTGCTCCCATTGCCATACACAGCGCAAATAGCACTCGCGTCTGTTCCCAGCAAATACAGTGTATGGTACTGAAGAGGAGCTACTGTTCTTGTCAGTTTCCTAAGCAGAGTTGAACTAGATAAGGACCGTGTGTATAGAAAGCACAGTTCTTATGTTCTGAGCAAGCTCACTGTTCTAGCCCTAAAGGAAACACAGTAGAGTAGAAGAGTGCTCTTTTCTCAAAAGGAGAGTGTGTTTCTTGTAAGGCGAGCTAGCATTTGTTTCCCAGTCCTAAATGGAGTGGAATCACATGCAGTTTCTGTCCTACGAGCAAGAGTTGTTTTATGGTAAAAATAGTCACTATTGTGCTGATATTGCCACACACAGGACAAATAGCACTGGCGTCTGTTCGCAGCAAGTACAGTGTATTGGACTGAAGAGGATCTACTGTTCTTGTCAGGTTCCTAAGCAGAATTGAACTAGATATGGCCGTGTGTGTAGGAAGCACAGTTCTTTTGTTCTGAGCAAGCTCACTGTTCGGACCCCATAGGAAACACAGTAGAGTAGAAGAGTGCTCTTTTCTCAAAAGCAGAGTGTGTTTTTTGTAAGGCAAGCTATCATTTGTTTCCCAGTCCTAAATGGAGTTGAATCACATGCAGTTTCTGGTCCTACGAGCAAGAGTTGTTTTCTGGTAAGGAAAGTCACTATTGTGCTCCCTTTGCCATACACAGTGCAAATAGCACTCGCGACTGTTCCCAGCAAGTACAGTGTATTGGACTGAAGAGGAGCTACTGTTCTTGTCAGTTTCCTAAGCACAGTTGAACTAGATATGGTCCATGTGTGTAGGAAGCACAGTTCTTTGTTCTGAGCAAGCTCACTGTTTGGACCCCATAGGAAACACAGTAGAGTAGATGAGTGCTCTTTTCTCAAAAGCAGAGAGTGTTTCATGTAGGGCGAGCTAGCATTTGTTTCCCAGTCCTAAACGGAGTTGAATCACATGCAGTTTCTGGTCCTACGAGCAAGAGTTGTTTTCTGGTAAGGAAAGTCACTATTGCGCTCCCATTGCCATACACAGTGCAAATAGCACTCGCGTCTGTTACCAGCAAGTACAGTGTATCGGACAGAAGAGGAGCTACTGTTCTTGTCAGTTTCCTAAGCAGAGTTGAACTAGATATGGCCCATGTGTGTAGGAAGCACAGTTCTTTTGTTCTGAGCAAGCTCACTGTTTTGGCCCTGTAGGAAACACAGTAGAGTAGAAGAGTGCTCTTTTCTCTAAAGCAGATTGTGTTTCTTGTAATGCGACCCAGCGTTTGTTTCCCAGTCCTAAATGGAGTTGAATCACATGCAGTTTCTGGTCCTACGAGCAAGAGTTGTTTTATGATAAGAATAGTCACTATTGTGCTACCATTGTCATACACAGGACAAATAGCACTGGCGTCTGTACCCAGCAGTACAGTGTATTGGACTGAACAGGAGCTACTGTTCTTGTCAGGTTCCTAAGCAGAATTGAACTAGATATGGCTGTGTGTGTAGGAAGCACAGTTCTTTTGTTCTGAGCAAGCTCACTGTTTGGACCCCATAGGAAACACAGTAGAGTAGAAGAGTGCTCTTTTCTCTAAAGCAGAGTGTGTTTCTTGTAAGGCGAGCTAGCGTTTGTTTCCCAGACTTAAATGGAGTTGAATCACATGCAGTTTCTGGTCCTACGAGCAAGAGTTGTTTTATGGTAAGAATAGTCATTATTGTGCTGCCATTGCCATACACAGGACAAATAGTACTTGTGTCTGTTCCCAGCAAGTACAGTGTATTGGACTGAAGAGGAGCTACTGTTCTTGTCAGTTTCCTAAGCAGAGTTGAACTAGATATGGTCGGTGTGTGTAGGAAGCACAGTTCTTTTGTTCTGAGTAAGCTCACTGTTCTGGCCCTATAGGAAACACAGTAGAGTAGAAAAGTGCTCTTTTCTCTAAAGCAGAGTGTGTTTCTTGTAAGGCGAGCTAGCGTTTGTTTCCCAGTCTTAAATGGAGTTGAGTCACATGCAGTTTTTGGTCCTACAAGCAAGAGTTGTTTTCTTGTAAGACGAGTCACTATTGTGCTCCAATTGCCATACACAGTGCAAAGAGCACTGGCTTCTGTTCCCAGCAAGTACAGTGTATTGGACTGAAGAGGAGCTACTGTTCTTGTCAGTTTCCTAAGCAGAGTTGAACTAGATATGGTCGGTGTGTGTAGGAAGCACAGTTCTTTTGTTCTGAGCAAGCTCACTGTTCTGGCCCTATAGGAAACACAGTAGAGTAGAAAAGTTCTCTTTTCTCTAAAGCAGAGTGTGTTTCTTGTAAGACGATCTAGCGTTTGTTTCCCAGTCCTAAATGGAGTTGAATCACATGCAGTTTCTGGTCCTATGAGCAAGAGTTGTTTTATGGTAAGAATAGTCACTATTGTGCTGCCATTGCCATACACAGGACAAATAGCACTCGCGTCTGTTTCCAGCAAGTACAGTGTATTGGACTGAAGAGGAGCTACTGTTCTTGTCAGTTTCCTAAGCAGAGTTGAACTAGATATGGTCAGTGTGTGTAGGAAGCACAGTTCTTTTGTTCTGAGCAAGCTCACTGTTCTGGCCCTATAGGAAACACAGTAGAGTAGAAAAGTGCTCTTTTCTCTAAAGCAGAGTGTGTTTCTTGTAAGGCGAGCTAGCGTTTGTTTCCCAGTCCTAAATGGAGTTGAGTCACATGCAGTTTTTGTTCCTATGAGCAAGAGTTGTTTTCTGGTAAGGAAGTCACTATTGTGCTCCAATTGCCATGCACAGTGCAAATAGCACTCGCTTCTGTTCCCAGCAAGTACAGTGTATTGGACTGAAGAGGATCTCCTATTCTTTTCAGTTTCCTAAGCAGAATTGAACTAGATATGACCATGTGTGTAGGAAGCACAGTTCTTTTGTTCTGAGCAAGCTCACTGTTTTGGCCCTATAGGAAACACTTTAGAGTAGAAGAGGGCTCTTTTCTCAAAAGCAGAGTGTGTTTCTTTAAGGTGAGCTAGCGTTTGTTTCCCAGTCCTAAATGGAGTTGAATCTCATGCAGTTTCTGGTCCTACCAGCAAGAGTTGTTTTCTGGTAAGAAGAGTTACTATTGCGCTCCCATTTTCATACACAGGGCAAATAGCACTCGCGTCTGTTCCCAGCAAGTACAGTGTATTGGACTGAAGAGGATCTACTATTCTTGTCAGTTTCCTAAGCAGAATTGGACTAGATATGACCGTGTGTGTAGGAAGCACAGTTCTTTTGTTCTGAGCAAGCTCATTGTTTTGGCACTATACGAAACACAGTAGAGTAGAAGAGTGCTCTTTTCTCAAAAGCAGAGTGTGTTTCTTGTAAGGCGAGCTAGCATTTGTTTCCCAGTCCAAAATGGAGTTGAGTCACATGCAGTTTTTGCTCCTACAAGCAAGAGTTGTTTTCTGGTAAGAATAGTCACTATTGCACTCGAATTGCCATACACAGTGCAAATAGCACGCGCTTCTGTTCCCAGCAAGTACAGTGTATTGTACAGAATAGGAGCTACTGTTCTTGTCAGTTTCCTAAGCAGAGTTGAACTAGATATGGTCCGTGTGTGTAGGAAGCACAGTTCTTTTGTTCTCAGCAAGCTCACTGGTCTGGCCCTATAGGAAACACAGTAGAGTAGAAGAGTGCTCTTTTCTCAAAAGCAGAGTGTGTTTCTTGTAAGGCGAGCTAGCGTTTGTTTCCCAGTCCTAAATGGAGTTGAATCACATGCAGTTTCTGGTCCTAAGAGCAAGAGTTGTTTTCTGGTAAGGAAAGTCACTATTGTGCTCCCATTGCCATACACAGCGCAAATAGCACTCGCGTCTGTTCCCAGCAAATACAGTGTATGGTACTGAAGAGGAGCTACTGTTCTTGTCAGTTTCCTAAGCAGAGTTGAACTAGATAAGGACCGTGTGTATAGAAAGCACAGTTCTTATGTTCTGAGCAAGCTCACTGTTCTAGCCCTAAAGGAAACACAGTAGAGTAGAAGAGTGCTCTTTTCTCAAAAGGAGAGTGTGTTTCTTGTAAGGCGAGCTAGCATTTGTTTCCCAGTCCTAAATGGAGTGGAATCACATGCAGTTTCTGTCCTACGAGCAAGAGTTGTTTTATGGTAAAAATAGTCACTATTGTGCTGATATTGCCACACACAGGACAAATAGCACTGGCGTCTGTTCGCAGCAAGTACAGTGTATTGGACTGAAGAGGATCTACTGTTCTTGTCAGGTTCCTAAGCAGAATTGAACTAGATATGGCCGTGTGTGTAGGAAGCACAGTTCTTTTGTTCTGAGCAAGCTCACTGTTCGGACCCCATAGGAAACACAGTAGAGTAGAAGAGTGCTCTTTTCTCAAAAGCAGAGTGTGTTTTTTGTAAGGCAAGCTATCATTTGTTTCCCAGTCCTAAATGGAGTTGAATCACATGCAGTTTCTGGTCCTACGAGCAAGAGTTGTTTTCTGGTAAGGAAAGTCACTATTGTGCTCCCTTTGCCATACACAGTGCAAATAGCACTCGCGACTGTTCCCAGCAAGTACAGTGTATTGGACTGAAGAGGAGCTACTGTTCTTGTCAGTTTCCTAAGCACAGTTGAACTAGATATGGTCCATGTGTGTAGGAAGCACAGTTCTTTGTTCTGAGCAAGCTCACTGTTTGGACCCCATAGGAAACACAGTAGAGTAGATGAGTGCTCTTTTCTCAAAAGCAGAGAGTGTTTCATGTAGGGCGAGCTAGCATTTGTTTCCCAGTCCTAAACGGAGTTGAATCACATGCAGTTTCTGGTCCTACGAGCAAGAGTTGTTTTCTGGTAAGGAAAGTCACTATTGCGCTCCCATTGCCATACACAGTGCAAATAGCACTCGCGTCTGTTACCAGCAAGTACAGTGTATCGGACAGAAGAGGAGCTACTGTTCTTGTCAGTTTCCTAAGCAGAGTTGAACTAGATATGGCCCATGTGTGTAGGAAGCACAGTTCTTTTGTTCTGAGCAAGCTCACTGTTTTGGCCCTGTAGGAAACACAGTAGAGTAGAAGAGTGCTCTTTTCTCTAAAGCAGATTGTGTTTCTTGTAATGCGACCCAGCGTTTGTTTCCCAGTCCTAAATGGAGTTGAATCACATGCAGTTTCTGGTCCTACGAGCAAGAGTTGTTTTATGATAAGAATAGTCACTATTGTGCTACCATTGTCATACACAGGACAAATAGCACTGGCGTCTGTACCCAGCAGTACAGTGTATTGGACTGAAGAGGAGCTACTGTTCTTGTCAGGTTCCTAAGCAGAATTGAACTAGATATGGCTGTGTGTGTAGGAAGCACAGTTCTTTTGTTCTGAGCAAGCTCACTGTTTGGACCCCATAGGAAACACAGTAGAGTAGAAGAGTGCTCTTTTCTCTAAAGCAGAGTGTGTTTCTTGTAAGGCGAGCTAGCGTTTGTTTCCCAGACTTAAATGGAGTTGAGTCACATGCAGTTTTTTGTCCTACGAGCAAGAGTTCTTTTCTGGTAAGACGAGTCACTATTGTGCTCCAATTGCCATACACAGTGCAAATAGCACTCGCGTCTCTTTCCCGCAAGACAGTGTATTGGACTGAAGAGGAGCTACTGTTCTTGTCAGTTTCCTAAGCAGAGTTGAACTAGATATGGTCGATGTGTGTAGGAAGCACAGTTCTTTTGTTCTGAGCAAGCTCACTGTTTGGACCCTATAGAAAACACAGTAGAGTAGAAGAGTGCTCTTTTCTCAAAAGCAGAGAGTGTTTCATGTAAGGCGAGCTAGCATTTGTTTCCCAGTCCTAAACGGAGTTGAATCACATGCAGTTTCTGGTCCTATGAGCAAGAGTTGTTTTCTGGTAAGGAAAGTCACTATTGCGCTCCCATTGCCATACACAGTGCAAAGAGCACTGGCTTCTGTTCCCCGCAAGTACAGTGTATTGGACTGAAGAGGAGCTACTGTTCTTGTCAGTTTCCTAAGCAGAGTTGAACTAGATATGGTCGATGTGTGTAGGAAGCACAGTTCTTTTGTTCTGAGCAAGCTCACTGTTTGGACCCTATAGGAAACACAGTAGAGTAGAAGAGTGCTCTTTTCTCAAAAGCAGAGAGTGTTTCATGTAAGGCGAGCTAGCATTTGTTTCCCAGTCCTAAACGGAGTTGAATCACATGCAGTTTCTGGTCCTACGAGCAAGAGTTGTTTTCTGGTAAGGAAATTCACTATTGCGCTCCCATTGCCATACACAGTGCAAATAGCACTCGCGTCTGTTCCCAGCAAGTACAGTGTATCGGACTGAAGAGGAGCTACTGTTCTTGTCAGTTTCCTAAGCAGAATTGAACTAGATATGGTCCGTGTGTGTAGGAAGCACAGTTCTTTTGTTCTGAGCAAGCTCACTGTTTTGGCCCTGTAGGAAACACAGTAGAGTAGAAGAGTGCTCTTTTCTCTAAAGCAGAGTGTGTTTCTTGTAAGGCGAGCTAGCGTTTGTTTCCCAGTCCTAAATGGAGTTGAATCACATGCAGTTTCTGGTCCTACGAGCAAGAGGTGTTTTCTGGTAAGGAAAGTCACTATTGTGCTCCCTTTGCCATACGCAGTGCAAATAGCACTCGCGTCTGTTCCCAGCAAGTACAGTGTATTGGACTGAAGAGGAGCTACTGTTCTTGTCAGGTTCCTAAGCAGAATTGAACTAGATATGGCTGTGTGTGTAGGAAGCACAGTTCTTTTGTTCTGAGCAAGCTCACTGTTTGGACCCCATAGGAAAAACAGTAGAGTAGAAGAGTGCTCTTTTCTCAAAAGCAGAGAGTGTTTCATGTAAGGCGAGCTAGCATTTGTTTCCCAGTCCTAAACGGAGTTGAATCACATGCAGTTTCTGGTCCTACGAGCAAGAGTTGTTTTCTGGTAAGGAAAGTCACTATTGTGCTCCCATTGCCATACACAGTGCAAATAGCACTCGCGTCTGTTCCCAGCAAGTACAGTGTATCGGACTGAAGAGGAGCTACTGTTCTTGTCAGTTTCCTAAGCAGAATTGAACTAGATATGGCCCGTGTGTGTAGGAAGCACAGTTCTTTTTTTCTGAGCAAGCTCACTGTTTTGGCCTTATAGGAAACACAGTAGAGTAGAAGAGTGCTCTTTTCTCTAAAGCAGATTGTGTTTCTTGTAAGGCGAGCTAGCGTTTGTTTCCCAGTCCTAAATGGAGTTGAATCACATGCAGTTTCTGGTCGTACGAGCAAGAGTTGATTTATGATAAGAATAGTCACTATTGCGCTCCCATTGTCATACACAGGACAAATAGCACTGGCGTCTGTTCCCAGCAGTACAGTGTATTGGACTGAAGAGGAGCTACTGTTCTTGTCAGGTTCCTAAGCAGAATTGAACTAGATATGGCTGTGTGTGTAGGAAGCACAGTTCTTTTGTTCTGAGAAAGCTTACTGTTCGGACCCCATAGGAAACACAGTAGAGTAGAAGAGTGCTCTTTTCTCTAAAGCAGAGTGTGTTTCTTGTAAGGCGAGCTAGCGTTTGTTTCCCAGACCTAAATGGAGTTGAGTCACATGCAGTTTTTTGTCCTACGAGCAAGAGTTGTTTTCTGGTAAGACGAGTCACTATTGTGCTCCAATTGCCATACACAGTGCAAATAGCACTCGCGTCTCTTCCCCGCAAGTACAGTGTATTGGACTGAAGAGGAGCTACTGTTCTTGTCAGTTTCCTAAGCAGAGTTGAACTAGATATGGTCGATGTGTGTAGGAAGCACAGTTCTTTTGTTCTGAGCAAGCTCACTGTTTGGACCCTATAGGAAACACAGTAGAGTAGAAGAGTGCTCTTTTCTCAAAAGCAGAGAGTGTTTCATGTAAGGCGAGCTAGCATTTGTTACCCAGTCCTAAGCGGAGTTGAATCACATGCAGTTTCTGGTCCTACGAGCAAGAGTTGTTTTCTGGTAAGGAAAGGCACTATTGCGCTCCCATTGCCATACACAGTGCAAATAGCACTCGCGTCTGTTCCCAGCAAGTACAGTGTATCGGACTGAAGAGGAGCTACTGTTCTTGTCAGTTTCCTAAGCAGAATTGAACTAGATATGGCCCGTGTGTGTAGGAAGCACAGTTCTTTTGTTCTGAGCAAGCTCACTGTTTTGGCCCTATAGGAAACACAGTAGAGTAGAAGAGTGCTCTTTTCTCTAAAGCAGATTGTGTTTCTTGTAAGGCGAGCTAGCGTTTGTTTCCCAGTCCTAAATGGAGTTGAATCACATGCAGTTTCTGCTCCTACGAGCAAGAGTTGATTTATGATAAGAATAGTCACTATTGTGCTACCAATGTCATACACAGGACAAATAGCACTGGCGTCTGTTCCCAGCAGTACAGTGTATTGGACTGAAGAGGAGCTACTGTTCTTGTCAGGTTCCTAAGCAGAATTGAACTAGATATGGCTGTGTGTGTAGGAAGCACAGTTCTTTTGTTCTGAGCAAGCTCACTGTTTGGACCCCATAGGAAACACAGTAGAGTAGAAGAGTGCTCTTTTCTCAAAAGCAGAGAGTGTTTCATGTAAGGCGAGCTAGCATTTGTTTCCCAGTCCTAAACGGAGTTGAATCACATGCAGTTTCTGGTCCTACGAGCAAGAGTTGTTTTCTGGTAAGGAAAGTCACTATTGCGCTCCCATTGCCATACACAGTGCAAATAGCACTCGCGTCTGTTCCCAGCAAGTACAGTGTATCGGACTGAAGAGGAGCTACTGTTCTTGTCAGTTTCCTAAGCAGAATTGAACTAGATATGGCCCGTGTGTGTAGGAAGCACAGTTCTTTTGTTCTGAGCAAGCTCACTGTTTTGGCCCTATAGGAAACACAGTAGAGTAGAAGAGTGCTCTTTTCTCTAAAGCAGATTGTGTGTCTTGTAAGGCGAGCTAGCGTTTGTTTCCCAGTCCTAAATGGAGTTGAATCACATGCAGTTTCTGCTCCTACGAGCAAGAGTTGATTTATGATAAGAATAGTCACTATTGCGCTACCATTGTCATACACAGGACAAATAGCACTCGCGTCTGTTCCCAACAGTACAGTGTATCGGACTGAAGAGGAGCTACTGTTCTTGTCAGTTTCCTAAGCAGAGTTGAACTAGATATGGCCCGTGTGTGTAGGAAGCACAGTTCTTTTGTTCTGAACAAGCTCACTGTTTTGGCCCTATAGGAAACACAGTAGAGTAGAAGAGTGCTCTTTTCTCTAAAGCAGAGTGTGTTTCTTGTAAGGTGAGCTAGCGTTTGTTTCCCAGTCCTAAATGGAGTTGAATCACATGCAGTTTCTCGTCCTACGAGCAAGAGTTGTTTTCTGGTAAGACGAGTCACTATTGTGCTCCAATTGCCATACACAGAGCAAATAGCACTCGCGTCTCTTTCCCGCAAGTACAGTGTATTGGACTGAAGAGGAGCTACTGTTCTTGTCAGGTTCCTAAGCAGAATTGAACTAGATATGGCTGTGTGTGTAGGAAGCACAGTTCTTTTGTTCTGAGCAAGCTCACTGTTTGGACCCCATAGGAAACACAGTAGAGTAGAAGAGTGCTCTTTTCTCAAAAGCAGAGAGTGTTTCATGTAAGGCGAGCTAGCATTTGTTTTTCAGTCCTAAACGGAGTTGAATCACATGCAGTTTCTGGTCCTACGAGCAAGAGTTGTTTTCTGGTAAGGAAAGTCACTATTGCGCTCCCATTGCCATACACTGTGCAAATAGCACTCGCGTCTGTTCCCAGCAAGTACAGTGTATCGGACTGAAGAGGAGCTACTGTTCTTGTCAGTTTCTTAAGCAGAGTTGAACTAGATATGGCCCGTGTGTGTAGGAAGCACAGTTCTTTTGTTCTGAGCAAGCTCACTGTTTTGGCCTTATAGGAAACACAGTAGAGTAGAAGAGTGATCTTTTATCTAAAGCAGATTGTGTTTCTTGTAAGGCGAGCTAGCGTTTTTTTCCCAGTCCTAAATGGAGTTGAATCACATGCAGTTTCTGGTCCTACGAGCAAGAGTTGTTTTATGATAAGAATAGTCACTATTGCGCTACCATTGTCATACACAGGACAAAGACCACTGGCGTCTGTTCCCAGCAGTACAGTGTATTGGACTGAAGAGGAGCTACTGTTCTTGTCAGGTTCCTAAGCAGAATTGAACTAGATATGGCTGTGTGTGTAGGAAGCAGTTCTTTTGTTCTGAAAAAGCTCACTGTTCGGACCCCATAGGAAACACAGTAGAGTAGAAGAGTGCTCTTTTCTCTAAAGCAGAGTGTGTTTCTTGTAAGGCGAGCTAGCGTTTGTTTCCCAGACCTAAATGGAGTTGAGCACATGCAGTTTTTTGTCCTATGAGCAAGAGTTGTTTTCTGGTAAGACGAGTCACTATTGTGCTCCAATTGCCATACACAGAGCAAATAGCACTCGCGTCTCTTTCCCGCAAGTACAGTGTATTGGACTGAAGAGGAGCTACTATTCTTGTCAGTTTTCCTAAGCAGAGTTGAACTAGATATGGTCGATGTGTGTAGGAAGCACAGTTCTTTTGTTCTGAGCAAGCTCACTGTTTGGACCCTATAGGAAACACAGTAGAGTAGAAGAGTGCTCTTTTCTCAAAAGCAGAGAGTGTTTCATGTAAGGCGAGCTAGCATTTGTTTCCCAGTCCTAAACGGAGTTGAATCACATGCAGTTTCTGGTCCTACGAGCAAGAGTTGTTTTTATGGTAAGGAAAGGCACTATTGCGCTCCCATTGCCATACACAGTGCAAATAGCACTCGCGTCTGTTCTCAGCAAGTACAGTGTATCGGACTGAAGAGGAGCTACTGTTCTTGTCAGTTTCCTAAGCAGAATTGAACTAGATATGGCCCGTGTGTGTAGGAAGCACAGTTCTTTTGTTCTGAGCAAGCTCACTGTTTTGGCCCTATAGGAAACACAGTAGAGTAGAAGAGTGCTCTTTTCTCTAAAGCAGATTGTGTTTCTTGTAAGGCGAGCTAGCGTTTGTTTCCCAGTCCTAAATGGAGTTGAATCACATGCAGTTTCTGCTCCTACGAGCAAGAGTTGATTTATGATAAGAATAGTCACTATTGCGCTACCATTGTCATACACAGGACAAATAGCACTGGCGTCTGTTCCCAGCAGTACAGTGTATTGGACTGAAGAGGAGCTACTGTTCTTGTCAGGTTCCTAAGCAGAATTGAACTAGATATGGCTGTGTGTGTAGGAAGCACAGTTCTTTTGTTCTGAGCAGGCTCACTGTTTGGACCCCATAGGAAACACAGTAGAGTAGAAGAGTGCTCTTTTCTCAAAAGCAGAGAGTGTTTCATGTAAGGCGAGCTAGCATTTGTTTCCCAGTCCTAAACGGAGTTGAATCACATGCAGTTTCTGGTCCTACGAGCAAGAGTTGTTTTCTGGTAAGGAAAGTCACTATTGCGCTCCCATTGCCATACACAGTGCAAATAGCACTCGCGTCTGTTTCCAGCAAGTACAGTGTATCGGACTGAAGAGGAGCTACTGTTCTTGTCAGTTTCCTAAGCAGAATTGAACTAGATATGGCCCGTGTGTGTAGGAAGCACAGTTCTTTTGTTCTGAGCAAGCTCACTGTTTTGGCCCTATAGGAAACACAGTAGAGTAGAAGAGTGCTCTTTTCTCTAAAGCAGATTGTGTGTCTTGTAAGGCGAGCTAGCGTTTGTTTCCCAGTCCTAAATGGAGTTGAATCACATGCAGTTTCTGCTCCTACGAGCAAGAGTTGATTTATGATAAGAATAGTCACTATTGCGCTACCATTGTCATACACAGGACAAATAGCACTCGCGTCTGTTCCCAGCAGTACAGTGTATCGGACTGAAGCGGAGCTACTGTTCTTGTCAGTTTCCTAAGCAGAGTTGAACTAGATATGGCCCGTGTGTGTAGGAAGCACAGTTCTTTTGTTCTGAACAAGCTCACTGTTCTGGCCCTATAGGAAACACAGTAGAGTAGAAGAGTGCTCTTTTCTCTAAAGCAGAGTGTGTTTCTTGTAAGGCGAGCTCGCGTTTGTTTCCCAGTCCTAAATGGAGTTGCATCACATGCAGTTTTTGGTCCTACGAGAAGAGTTGTTTTCTGGTAAGAAGAGTCACTATTGCGCTCCAATTGCCATATACAGTGCAAATAGCACTCGCGTCTGTTCCCAGCAAGTACAGTGTATTGGACTGAAGAGGAGCTACTGTTCTCAGTTTCCTAAGCAGAGTTGAACTAGATATGGCCCGTGTGTGTAGAAAGCAGAGTTCTTTTGTTCTGAGCAAGCTCACTGTTCGGTCCCCATAGGAAACAGTAGAGTAGAAGAGTGCTCTTTTCTCAAATGCAGAGTGTGTTTCTTGTAAGGCGAGCTAGCGTTTGTTTCCCAGTCCTAAATGGAGTTGAATCACATGCAGTTTCTGGTCCTACGAGCATGATTTGTTTTATGGTAAGAAGAGTCACTATTGCGCTGCCATTGCCATACACAGGACAAATAGCACTGGCGTCTGTTCCCAGCAAGTACAGTGTATTGGACTGAAGAGGATCTACTGTTCTTGTCAGGTTCCTAAGCAGAATTGAACTATATATGATCCGTGTGTGTAGCAAGCACAGTTCTTTTGTTCTGAGCAAGCTCACTGTTTGGACCCGATAGGATAAACAGTAGAGTAGAAGAGTGCTCTTTTCTCCAAAGCAGAGTGTGTTTCTTTTAAGGCTAGCTAGCGTTTGTTTCGCAGTCATAAATGGAGTTGAATCACATGCAGATTGTGGTCCTACAAGCAAGAGTTTTTTTCTGGTAAGGAAAGTCACTATTGCTCTCCCATTTCCATACACAGTGCAAATACCACTCATGTCTGTTCCCAGCAAGTACAGTGTATCAGAATGAAGAGGAGCTACTGTTCTTGTCAGTTTTCTAAGCAGAGTTGAACTAGATATGGCCGTGTGTTTAGGAAGCACAGTTATGATGTTCTGAGCAAGCTCACTGTTCTGGCCCTATAGGAAACACAGTAGAGTAGAAGAGTGCTCTATTCTCAAAAGCAGAGTGTGTTTCTTGTAAGGCAAGCTAGTGTTTGTTTCCTAGTCCTAAATGGAGTTGAATCACATGCAGTTTCAGGTCCTATGAACAAGAGTTGTTTTCTGCTAAGGAAAGACACATTGTGCTCCCATTGCCATACACAGTGCAAATAGCACTCGCTTCTGTTCCAAGCAAGTACAGTGTATTGGACTAAATAGGTGCTACTGTTCTTGTCAGTTTCCTAAGCAGAGTTGAACTAGATATGATCCGTGTTTGTAGGAAGCACAGTTCTTTTGTTCTTTGCAAGCTCACTGTTTGACCCCATAGGAAACACAGTAGAGTAGAAGAGTGCTCTTTTCTCTAAAGCAGAGTTTGTTTCTTGTAAGGCGAGCTGGCGTTTGTTTCGCAGTCCTAAATGGAGTTGAATCCCATGCAGTTTCTGGTACTACGAGCAAGAGTTGTTTTCTGGTAAGAAGAGTCACTATTGCGCTGCCATTGCCATACACAGGACAAATAGCACTGGCGTCTGTTCGCAGCAAGTACAGTGTATTGGATGGAAGAGGATCTACTGTTCTTGTCAGGTTCCTAAGCAGACTTGAACTAGATATGGCCGTGTGTGTAGGAAGCACAGATTTTTTGTTCTGAGCAAGCTCACTGTTCGGACCCCTTAGGAAACACAGTAGAGTGGAAGAGTGTTTATTTCTCAAAAGCAGAGTGTGTTTCTTTTAAGGCGAGCTAGCGTTTGTTTCCCATTACTAAATGGAGTGGAATCACATGCAGTTTCTGGTCCTACGAGCAAGAGTTGTTTTCTGGTAAGGAAAGTCACTATTGTGCTTCCATTGACATACCCAGTGCAAATAGCACTCGCGTCTGTTCCCAGCAAGTACAGTGTATTGGACTGAAGAGGATCTACTGTTCTTGTCAGTTTCCTAAGCAGAGTTGAACTAGATATGGCCCGTGTGTGGGAAGCACAGTTCTTTTGTTCTGAGCAAGCTCACTGTTCTGGCCTTGTAGGAAACACAGTAGAGTACAAGAGTGCTCTTTTTCTAAAGCAGAGTGTGTTTCTTGTAAGGCGAGCTAGCGTTTGTTTCCCAGTCCTAAAAGGAGTTGAATCACATGCAGTTTCTGGTCCTACGAGCAAGAGTTTTTTTATGGTAAGAATAGTCACTATTGCGCTGCCATTGCCATACACAGGACAAATAGCACTGGGGTCTGTTTCCAGCAAGTACAGTGTATTGGACTGAACAGGTGCTACTGTTCTTGTCAGTTTCCTAAGCAGAGTTGAACTAGATATGGCCTGTGTGTGTAGGAAACACAGTTCTTTTTTTCTGAGCAAGCTCACTGTTCTGGCCCTATAGGAAACACAGTAGAGTAGAAGAGTGCTCTTTTCTCAAAAGTAGAGTGTGTTTCTTGTAAAGCGAGGTAGAGTTTGTTTCCCAGTCATAAATGGAGTTGAGTCACATGCAATTTTTTGTCCTACGAGCAAGATTTGTTTTCTGGTAAGACGAGTCACTATTGTGCTCCAATTGTCATACACAGTGCAAATAGCACTGGCGTCTGTTCCCAGCAAGTACAGTGTATTGGACTGAAGAGAATCTACTGTTATTGTCAGTTTCCTAAGCAGAGTTGAAATAGATATGGTCCATGTCTGTAGGAAGCAGAGTTCCTTTGTTTTGAGCAAGCTCACTGTTTGGACCCCATAGGAAACACCGTAGAGTAGATGAGTGCTCTTTTCTCAAAAGCAGAGTGTGTTTCTTGAAAGGCAGGCTACCATTTGTTTCCCAGTCCTAAATGGCGTTGAATCACATGCAGTTTGTGGTCCTACTAGCAAGAGTTGTTTTCTGGTAAGGAAAGTCACTATTGCGCTCTCATTGCCATACACAGTGCAAATAGCACTCGTGTCTGTTTCCAGCAAGTACAGTGTATTGGACTGAAGAAGAGCTACTGTTCTTGTCATTTTCCTAAGCAGAGTTGAACTACATATGGTCCGTGTGTGTAGGAAGCACAGTTCTTTTGTTCTGAGCAAACTCAGTGTTTGGACGCCATAGGGAACACAGTAGAGTAGAAGAGTGCTCTTTTCTCAAAAGCAGAGTGTGTTTCTTGTAAGGCGAGCTAGAGTTTGTTTCCCAGTCCTAAATGGAGTTGAGTCACATGCAGTTTTTTGTCCTACGAGCAAGAGTTGGTTTCTGGTAAGACGAGTCACTATTGTGCTCCAATTGCCATACACAGTGCAAATAGCACTCGTGTCTGTTTCCAGCAAGTACTGTGTATCGGACTGAAGAGGATCTACTGTTCTTGTCAGTTTCCTAAGCAGAGTTGAACTAGATATGGCCCGTGTGTGTAGGAAACACAGTTATTTTGTTCTGAGCAAGCTCACTGTTCTGGCCCTATAGGAAACACAGCAGAGTAGAAGAGTGCTCTTTTCTCTAAAGTAGAGTGTGTTTCTTGTAAGGCGAGCTAGCGTTTGTTTCCTAGTCCTAAATGGAGTTGAATCACATGCAGTTTCTGGTCCTACGAACAAGAGTTGTTTTCTGGTAAGGAAAGTCACTATTGCGTTCCCATTGCCATACACAGGGCAAATAGTACTCGCGTCTTTTCCAAGCAAATACAGTGTATTGGACGGAATAGGTGCTACTGTTCTTGTCAGTTTCCTAAGCAGAGTTGAACTAGATATGGTCCGTGTGTGTAGGAAGCACAGTTCTTTTCTTCTGAGCAAGCTCACTGTTTGGACCCCATCGGAAACACAGTAGAGTAGAAGAGTGCTCTTTTCTCTAAAGCAGAGTGTGTTTCTTGTAAGGAGAGCTAGCGTTTGTTTCCCAGTCCTAAATGGAGTTGAATCCCATGCAGTTCTGGTACTACGAGAAAGAGTTGTCTTCTGGTAAGGAAAGTCACTATTGCACTCCCATTGCCATACACAGTGCAAATAACCCTCCCGTCTGTTCCCAGCAAGTACAGTGTATTGGACTGAAGAGGAGCTACTGTTCTTCTCAGTTTCCTAACCAGAGTTGAACTAGATATGGCCTGTGAGTGTAGGAAGCACAGTTCTTTTTTTCTGAGCAAGCTCACTGTTCCGACCCCATAGCAAACACAGTAGAGTAGAAGAGTGCTCTTTTCTCAAAAGCAGAGTGTGTTTCATGTAAAGCGAGCTAGCATGTGTTTCCCAGTCCTAAATGGAGTTGAATCACATGCAGTTTCTGCTCCTACGAGCAAGAGTTGTTTTCTAGTAAGGAAAGTCACTATTGCGCTCCCATTGACATACACAGTGCAAATAGCACTCACGTCTGTTCCCAGCAAGTACAGTGTATTGGACTGAACAGGAGCTACTGTTCTTGTCAGTTTCCTAAGCAGAGTTGAACTAGATATGGCCCGTGTGTGTAGGAAGCACAGTTCTTTTGTTCTGAGCAAGTTCACTGTTTGGACTCCATAGGAAACACAGTAGAGTAGAAGAGAGCTCTTTTCTATAAAGCAGAGTGTGTTTCTTGTAAGGCGAGCTAGCGTTTGTTTCCCAGTCCTAAATATAGTGGAATCCCATGCAGTTTCTGGTCCTACGAGCAAGAGTTGTTTTATGGTAAGAAGAGTCACTATTGCACTGCCATTGCCATACACAGGACAAATAGCACTGGCGTCTGTTCCCAGCAAGTACAGTGTATTGGACTGAAGAGGATCTACAGTTCTTGTCAGGTTCCTAAGGAGAATTGAACTAGATATGGCCGTGTGTATAGGAAGCACAGTTCTTTTGTTCTCAGCAAGCTCACTGTTCGGACCCCATAGGAAACACAGTAGAGTAGAAGTGTGCTCTTTTCTCAAAATCAGAGTGTGTTTCTTGTAAGGCGAGCTAGCCTTCGTTTCCCAGTGCTAAATGGAGTTGAATCACATGCTGTTTCTGGTCCTACGAGCAAGAGTTGTTTTCTGGTAAGGAAAGTCACTATTGCGCTCCCATTGCCATACACAGTGCAAATAGCACTCGCGTCTGTTCCCAGCAAGTACAGTGTATCAGACTGAAGAGGAGCTACTGTTCTTGTCAGTTTCCTAAGCAGAGTTGAACTAGATATTGCCCGTGTGTGTAGGAAGCACAGTTCATTTGTTCTGAGCAAGCTCACTGTTCTGGCCCCATAGGAAACACAGTAGAGTAGAAGAGTGCTCTTTTCTCTAAAGCAGGGTGTGCTCCTTGTAAGGCGAGCTAGCGTTTGTTTCGCAGTCCTAAATGAAGTTGAATCCCATGCAGTTTCTGCTCCTACGAGCAAGAGTTGTTTTCTGGTAAGAAGAGTCACTATTGCGCTCCCATTGCCATACACAGTGCAAATAGCACTCACGTCTGTTCCCAGCAAGTACAGTGTATTGGACTGAACAGGAGCTACTGTTCTTGTCAGTTTCCTAAGTAGAGTTGAACTAGATATGGCCCGTGTGTGTAGGAAGCACAGTTCTTTTGTTCTGAGCAAGTTCACTGTTTGGACCTCATAGGAAACCCAGTAGAGTAGAAGAGTGCTCTTTTCTCTAAAACAGAGTGTGTTTCTTGTAAGGCAAGCTAGCGTTTGTTTCCCAGTCCTAAATGGAGTGGAATCACATGCAGTTTTTTGTCCTACGAGCAAGAGTTGTTTTATGGTAAGAATAGTCACTATTGCGCTGCCATTGCCATACACAGGACAAATAGCACTGGCGTCTGTTCGCAGCAAGTACAGTGTATTGGACTGAAGAGGATCTACTGTTCTTGTCAGGTTCCTAAGCAGAATTGAACTAGATATGGCCGTGTGTGTAGGAAGCACAGTTCTTTTGTTCTGAGCAAGCTCACTGTTCGGACCCCAAAGGAAACACAGTACAGTAGAAGAGTGCTCTTTTCTCAAAAGCAGAGTGTGTTTCTTGTAAAGCGAGCTAGAGTTTGTTTCCCAGTACTAAGTGGAGTTGAATCACATGCAGTTTCTGGTCCTACGAACAAGAGTTGTTTTCTGTTAAGGAAAGTCACTATTGCGCTCACATTGCCATACACAGTACAAATAGTACTTGCATCTGTTCCAGGCAAGTACAGTGTATCAGACTGAAGAGGAGCTACTGTTCTTGTCAGTTTCCTACGCATAGTTGAACTATGTGGCCCGTGTGTGTAGGAAGCACAATTCTTTTTTTCTGAGAAAGCTCACTGTTCTGGCCCTATAGGAAACACAGTAGAGTAGAAGAGTGCTCTTTTCTCACAAGCAGAGTGTGTTTCTTGTAAAGCAAGCTAGAGTTTGTTTCCCATTCCTAAGTGGAGTTGAGTCACATGCAGTTTTTTGTCCTATGAGCAACAGTTGTTTTCTGGTAAGACGAGTCACTATTGTGCTCCAATTGCTGTACACAGTGAAAATGGCACTGGCGTCTGTTCCCAGCAAGTACAGTGTATTGGAATGAAGAGGATCTACTGTTCTTGTCAGGTTCCTAAGCAGAATTGAACTAGATATGGCCGTGTGTGTAGGAAGCACAGTTCTTTTGTTCTGAGCAAGCTAACTGTTCAGGCCCCATAGGAAACACAGTAGAGTAGAAGAGTGTTCTTTTCTCAAAAGCAGAGTGTGTTTCTTATAACGCGAGCTAGCATTTGTTTCCCAGTCCTAAATGGAGTGGAATCACATGCAGTTTCTGGTCCTACGAGCAAGAGTTGTTTTCTGGTAAGGAAAGTCACTATTGCGCTCCCATTGCCATATACAGTGCAAACAGCCCTCGCGTCTGTTCCCTGTAAGTACAGTGTATCGGACTGAAGAGGAGCTACTGTTCTTGTCAGTTTCCTAAGCAGAGTTGAACTAGATATGGCCCGTGTGTGTAGGAAGCACAGTTCTTATGTTCTGAGCAAGCTCACTGTTCTGGCCCTATAGGAAACACAGTAGAGTAGAAGAGTGCTCTTTTCTCAAAAGCAGAGTGTGTTCCTTGTAAGGCAAGCTAGTGTTTGGTTCCTAGTCCTAAATGGAGTTGAATCACATGCAGTTTCTGGTCCTACGAACAAGAGTTGTTTCCTGGTAAGGAAAGTCACTATTGCGCTCCCATTGCCATACACAGGGCAAATAGCACTCGCGTCTTTTCCCAGCAAGTACATTGTATTGGACTGAATAGGAGCTACTGTTCTTATCAGTTTCCTAAGCAGAGTTGAACTACATATGTTCCGTGTGTGTAGGAAGCACAGTACTTTTGTTCTGAGCAAGCTCACTGTTTGGACCCTATAGGAAACACAGTAGAGTAGAAGAGTGCTCTTTTTTTTAAAGCAGAGTGTGTTTCTTGTAAGGCGAGCTAGCGTTTGTTTCCCTGTCCTAAATGGAGTGGAATCACATGCAGTTTCTGGTCCTACGAGCAAGAGTTGTTTTCTGGTAAGGAAAGTTACTATTGCGCTCTCATTGCCATACACAGTGCAAATAGCACTCGCGTCTGTTCCCAGCAAGTACAGTGTATTGGACTGAAGAGGATCCACTGTTCTTGTCAGTTTCCTAAGCAGAGTTGAACTACATATGGTCCGTGTGTGTAGGAAGCACAGTTCTTTTGTTCTGAGCAAGCTCATTGTTTGGACCCCATAGGAAACACAGTAGAGTAGAAGAGTGCTCTTTTCTCAAAAGCAGAGTGTGTTTCTTGTAAGGCAAGCTAGAGTTTGTTCCCCAGTCCTAAATGGAGTTGAATCACATGCAGTTTTTTGTCCTACGAGCAAGAGTTGTTTTCTGGTAAGACGAGGCACTATTGTGCTCCAATTGCCATACACAGTCCAAATAGCACTCACGTCTGTTCTCAGCAAGTACAGTGTATCGTACTGAAGAGGAGCTACTGTTCTTGTCAGTTTCCTAAGCAGAGTTGAACTAGATATGGCCCGTGTGTGTAGGGAGCACAGTTATTATGTTCTGAGCAAGCTCACTGTTCTGGCCCTATAGGAAACACAATAGAGTAGAAGAGTGCTCTTTTCTCTTAAGCAGAGTGTGTTTCTTGTAAGGCGATCTCGCGTTTGTTTCCCAGTCCTAAATGGAGTTAATAACTGGCAGTTTTTGGTCCTACGAGCAAGAGATGTTTTCTGGTAAGAAGAGTCACTATTGCGCTCCAAATGCCATACACAGTGCAAATAGCACTCGCGTCTGTTCCCTCAAGTACAGTGTATTGGACTGAATAGGAGCTACTGTTCTTGTCAGTTTCCTAAGCAGAGTTGAACTAGATAAGGCCCGTGTGTGTAGGAAGCACAGTTCTTATGTTCTGAGCAAGCTCATTGTTTGGACCCCATAGGAAACACAGTAGAGTAGAAGAGAGCTCTTTTCTCTAAAGCAGAGTGTGTTTCTTGTAAGGCGAGCTAGCGTTTGTTTCCTAGTGCTAAATGGAGTAGAATCACATGCAGTTTCTGGTCCTACGAACAAGAGTTGTTTTCTGGTAAGGAAAGTCACCATTGCGCTCCCATTGCCATACACAGGGCAAATAGCACTCGAGTCTTTTCCCAGAAAGTACAGTGTATTGGACTGAATAGGAGCTACTGTTCTTGTCAGTTTCCTAAGCAGAGTTGAACTTCATATGGTCCGTGTGTGTAGGAAACACAGTTCTTTTGTTCTGAGCAAGCTCACTGTTTGGACCCCATAGGAAACACAGTAGAGTAGAAGAGAGCTCTTTTCTATAAAGCAGAGTGTGTTTCTTGTAAGGCGAGCTAGCGTTTGTTTCCCAGTCCTAAATATAGTGGAATCCCATGCAGTTTCTGGTCCTACGAGCAAGAGTTGTTTTATGGTAAGAAGAGTCACTATTGCACTGCCATTGCCATACACAGGACAAATAGCACTGGCGTCTGTTCCCAGCAAGTACAGTGTATTGGACTGAAGAGGATCTACAGTTCTTGTCAGGTTCCTAAGGAGAATTGAACTAGATATGGCCGTGTGTATAGGAAGCACAGTTCTTTTGTTCTCAGCAAGCTCACTGTTCGGACCCCATAGGAAACACAGTAGAGTAGAAGTGTGCTCTTTTCTCAAAATCAGAGTGTGTTTCTTGTAAGGCGAGCTAGCCTTTGTTTCCCAGTGCTAAATGGAGTTGAATCACATGCTGTTTCTGGTCCTACGAGCAAGAGTTGTTTTCTGGTAAGGAAAGTCACTATTGCGCTCCATTGCCATACACAGTGCAAATAGCACTCACGTCTGTTCCCAGCAAGTACAGTGTATCAGACTGAAGAGGAGCTACTGTTCTTGTCAGTTTCCTAAGCAGAGTTGAACTAGATATTGCCCGTGTGTGTAGGAAGCACAGTTCTTATGTTCTGAGCAAGCTCACTGTTCTGGCCCCATAGGAAACACAGTAGAGTAGAAGAGTGCTCTTTTCTCTAAAGCAGGGTGTGCTCCTTGTAAGGCGAGCTAGCGTTTGTTTCGCAGTCCTAAATGGAGTTGAATCCCATGCAGTTTCTGCTCCTACGAGCAAGAGTTGTTTTCTGGTAAGAAGAGTCACTATTGCGCTCCCATTGCCATACACAGTGCAAATAGCACTCACGTCTGTTCCCAGCAAGTACAGTGTATTGGACTGAACAGGAGCTACTGTTCTTGTCAGTTTCCTAAGTAGAGTTGAACTAGATATGGCCCGTGTGTGTAGGAAGCACAGTTCTTTTGTTCTGAGCAAGTTCACTGTTTGGACCTCATAGGAAACACAGTAGAGTAGAAGAGTGCTCTTTTCTCTAAAACAGAGTGTGTTTCTTGTAAGGCAAGCTAGCGTTTGTTTCCCAGTCCTAAATGGAGTGGAATCACATGCAGTTTCTGGTACCACGAGCAAGAGTGTTTTCTGGTAAGAATAGTCACTATTGCGCTGCCATTGCCATACACAGGACAAATAGCACTGGCGTCTGTTCGCAGCAAGTACAGTGTATTGGACTGAGGAGGATCTACTGTTCTTGTCAGGTTCCTAAGCAGAATTGAACTAGATATGGCCGTGTGTGTAGGAAGCACAGTTCTTTTGTTCTGAGCAAGCTCACTGTTCGGACCCCAAAGGAAACACAGTAGAGTAGAAGAGTGTTCTTTTCTCAAAAGCAGAGTGTGTTTCTTGTAAAGCGAGCTAGAGTTTGTTTCCCAGTCCTAAGTTGAGTTGAATCACATGCAGTTTCTGGTCCTACGAACAAGAGTTGTTTTCTGTTAAGGAAAGTCACTATTGCGCTCACATTGCCATTCACAGTACAAATAGCACTTGCATCTGTTCCAGGCAAGTACAGTGTATCAGACTGAAGAGGAGCTACTGTTCTTGTCAGTTTCCTACGCATAGTTGAACTATGTGGCCCGTGTGTGTAGGAAGCACAGTTCTTTTTTTCTGAGAAAGCTCACTGTTCTGGCCCTATAGGAAACACAGTAGAGTAGAAGAGTGCTCTTTTCTCACAAGCAGAGTGTGTTTCTTGTAAAGCAAGCTAGAGTTTGTTTCCCATTCCTTAGTGGAGTTGAGTCACATGCAGTTTTTTGTCCTATGAGCAAGAGTTGTTTTCTGGTAAGACGAGTCACTATTGTGCTCCAATTGCTGTACACAGTGAAAATGGCACTGGCGTCTGTTCCCAGCAAGTACAGTGTATTGGAATGAAGAGGATCTACTGTTCTTGTCAGGTTCCTAAGCAGAATTGAACTAGATATGGCCGTGTGTGTAGGAAGCACAGTTCTTTTGTTCTGAGCAAGCTAACTGTTCAGGCCCCATAGGAAACACAGTAGAGTAGAAGAGTGTTCTTTTCTCAAAAGCAGAGTGTGTTTCTTATAACGCGAGCTAGCATTTGTTTCCCAGTCCTAAATGGAGTGGAATCACATGCAGTTTCTGGTCCTATGAGCAAGAGTTGTTTTCTGGTAAGGAAAGTCACTATTGGGCTCCCATTGCCATATACAGTGCAAACAGCCCTCGCGTCGGTTCCCAGTAAGTACAGTGTATCGGACTGAAGAGGAGCTACTGTTCTTGTCAGTTTCCTAAGCAGAGTTGAACTAGATATGGCCCGTGTGTGTAGGAAGCACAGTTCTTATGTTCTGAGCAAGCTCACTGTTCTGGCCCTATAGGAAACACAGTAGAGTAGAAGAGTGCTCTTTTCTCAAAAGCAGAGTGTGTTCCTTGTAAGGCGAGCTAGCGTTTGGTTCCTAGTCCTAAATGGAGTTGAATCACATGCAGTTTCTGGTCCTACGAACAAGAGTTGTTTTCTGGTAAGAATAGTCACTATTGCGCTGCCATTGCCATACACAGGACAAATAGCACTGGCGTCTGTTCGCAGCAAGTACAGTGTATTGGACTGAAGAGGATCTACTGTTCTTGTCAGGTTCCTAAGCAGAATTGAACTAGATATGGCCGTGTGTGTAGGAAGCACAGTTCTTTTTTTCTGAGCAAGCTCACTGTTCGGACCCCATAGGAAACACAGTAGAGTAGAAGAGTGCTCTTTTCTCAAAAGCAGAGTGTGATTCTTGTAAGGCGAGCTAGCGTTTGTTTCCCAGTAATAAATGGAGTTGAATCACATGCAGTTTCTGGTCCTACGAGCAAGAGTTGTTTTCTGGTAAGGAAAGTCACTATTGTGCTCCCATTGCCATACAAAGTGCAAATAGCACTCGCCTCTGTTCCCAGCAAGTACAGTGTATCAGACTGAAGAGGAGCTACTGTTCTTGTCAGTTTCCTAAGCAGAGTTGAACTAGATATGGCCCGTGTGTGTAGGAAGCACAGTTCTTATTTTCTGAGCAAGCTCACTGTTCTGGCCCTATAGAAAACACAGTAGAGTAGATGAGTGCTCTTTTCTCTAAAGCAGAGTGTGTTTCTTGTAAGGCGAGCTAGCACTGGTTTCCTAGGCCTAAATGGAGTTGAATCACATGAAGTTTCCGGTACTACGAACAAGAGTTGTTTTCTGGTAAGGAAAGTCACTATTGCGCTCCCATTGCCATACACAGTGCAAATAGCACTTGCGTCTGTTCCAAGCAAGTACAGTGTATCGGAATGAAGAGGAGCTACTGTTCTTGTCAGTTTCCTAAGCAGAGTTGAACTAGATATGGCCCGTGTGTGTAGGAAGCACAGTTCTTTTGTTCTGAGCAAGCTCACTGTTCGGACCCCATAGGAAACACAGTAGAGTAGAAGAATGCTCTTTTCTCAAAAGCAGAGTGTGATTCTTGTAAGGCGAGCTAGCGTTTGTTTCCCAGTAATAAATGGAGTTGAATCACATGCAGTTTCTGGTCCTACGAGCAAGAGTTGTTTTCTGGTAAGGAAAGTCACTATTGCGCTCCCATTGCCATACAAAGTGCAAATAGCACTCGCCTCTGTTCCCAGCAAGTACAGTGTATCAGACTGAAGAGGAGCTACTGTTCTTGTCAGTTTCCTAAGCAGAGTTGAACTAGATATGGCCCGTGTGTGTAGGAAGCACAGTTCTTATTTTCTGAGCAAGCTCACTGTTCTGGCCCTATAGAAATCACAGTAGAGTAGATGAGTGCTCTTTTTTCTAAAGCAGAGTGTGTTTCTTGTAAGGCGAGCTAGCACTGGTTTCCTAGGCCTAAATGGAGTTGAATCACATGAAGTTTCCGGTACTACGAACAAGAGTTGTTTTCTGATAAGGAAAGTCACTATTGCGCTCCCATTGCCATACACAGTGCAAATAGCACTTGCGTCTGTTCCAAGCAAGTACAGTGTATCGGAATGAAGAGGAGCTACTGTTCTTGTCAGTTTCCTAAGCAGAGTTGAACTAGATATGGCCCGTGTGTTTAGGAAGCACAGTTCTTTTTTTCTGAGAAAGCTCACTGTTCTGGCCCTATAGGAAACACAGTAGAGTAGAAGAGTGCTCTTTTCTCAAAAGCAGAGTGTGTTTCTTGTAAAGCAAGCTAGAGTTTGTTTCCCAGTCCTGAATGGAGTTGAGTCACATGCAGTTTTTTGTCCTATGTGCAAGAGTTGTTTTCTGGTAAGACGAGTCACTATTGTGCTCCAATTGCCGTACACAGTGAAAATAGCAAGTTCCCAGCAAGTACAGTGTATTGGACTGAAAGGATCTACTGTTCTTGTCAGTTTCCTAAGCAGAGTTGAACTAGATATGGCCAGTGTGTGTAGGAAGCACAGTTCTTTTGTTCTGAGCAAGCTCACTATTCGGACCCCATAGGAAACACAGTAGAGTAGAAGAGTGCTCTTTTCTCAAAAGCAGAGTGCATTTTGTAAGGCAAGCTAGCGTTTGTTTCCCAGTCATAAATGGAGTTGAATCCCATGCAGTTTGTGGTCCTACGAACAAGAGTTGTTTTCTGGTAAGGAAAGTCACTATTGTGCTCCCATTGCCATACACAGGACAAATAGCACTGGCGTCTGTTCCCAGCAAGTACAGTGTATTGGACTGAAGAGGATCTACTGTTCTTGTCAGGTTCCTAAGCAGAATTGAACAAGATATGGCCGTGTGCGTAGGAAGCACAGTTCTTTTGTTCTGAGCAAGCT
Source organism: Peromyscus eremicus (assembly GCF_949786415.1). Classification (NCBI taxonomy): domain Eukaryota; kingdom Metazoa; phylum Chordata; class Mammalia; order Rodentia; family Cricetidae; genus Peromyscus; species Peromyscus eremicus. Next base: position 153,908 of record NW_026734666.1, on the reverse strand, counting down.
CACTGTTCGGACCCCATAGGAAACACAGTAGAGTAGAAGAGTGCTCTTTTCTCAAAAGCAGAGTGTGCTTCTTGTAAGGCGAGCTAGAGTTTGTTTCCCAGTCCTAAATGGAGTTGAGTCACATGCAGTTTTTTGTCCTATGAACAAGAGTTGTTTTCTGGTAAGACGAGTCACTATTGTGCTCCAATTGCCATACACAGTGCAAATAGCACTCACGTCTGTTCTCAGCAAGTACAGTGTATCGGACTGAAGAGGAGCTACTGTTCTTGTCAGTTTCCTAAGGAGAGTTGAACGAGATATGGCCCGTGTGTGTAGGAAGCACAGTTATTATGTTCTGAGCAAGCTCACTATTCTGGCCCTATAGGAAACACTATAGAATAGAAGAGTGCTCTTTTCTCTAAAGCAGAGTGTGTTTCTTATAAGGCGAGCTCGCGTTTGTTTCCCAGTCCTAAATGGAGTTGAGTAACCAGCAGTTTTTGGTCCTACGAGCAAGAGTTGTCTTCTGGTAAGAAGAGTCACTATTGCGCTCCAAATGCCATACACAGTGCAAATAGCACTCGCGTCTGTTCCCTCAAGTACAGTGTATTGGACTGAATAGGAGCTACTGTTCTTGTCAGTTTCCTAAACAGAGTTGAACTTGATATGGCCCGTGTGTAGGAAGCACAGTTCTTTTGTTCTGAGCAAGCTCACTGTTCTGGCCCTATAGGAAACACAGTAGAGTAGAAGAGAGCTCTTTTCTATAAAGCAGAGTGTTTTTCTTGTAAGGCGAGCTAGCGTTTGTTTCCCAGTCCTAAATATAGTGGAATCCCATGCAGTTTCTGGTCCTACGAGCAAGAGTTGTTTTATGGTAAGAAGAGTCACTATTGCACTGCCATTGCCATACACAGGACAAATAGCACTGGCGTCTGTTCCCAGCAAGTACAGTGTATTGGACTGAAGAGGATCTACTGTTCTTGTCAGGTTCCTAAGGAGAATTGAACTAGATATGGCCATGTGTATAGGAAGCACAGTTCTTTTGTTCTCAGCAAGCTCACTCTTCGGACCACATAGAAAACACAGTAGAGTAGAAGTGTGCTCTTTTCTCAAAATCAGAGTGTGTTTCTTGTAAGGCGAGCTAGCCTTTGTTTCCCAGTGCTAAATGGAGTTGAATCACATGCTGTTTCTGGTCCTACGAGCAAGAGTTGTTTTCTGGTAAGGAAAGTCACTATTGCGCTCCCATTGCCATACACAGTGCAAATAGCACTCGCGTCTGTTCCCAGCAAGTACAGTGTATCGGACTGAAGAGGAGCTACTGTTCTTGTCAGTTTCCTAAGCAGAGTTGAACTAGATATTGCCCGTGTGTGTAGGAAGCACAGTTCTTATGTTCTGAGCAAGCTCACTGTTCTGGCCCCATAGGAAACACAGTAGAGTAGAAGAGTGCTCTTTTCTCTAAAGCAGGGTGTGCTCCTTGTAAGGCGAGCTAGCGTTTGTTTCGCAGTCCTAAATGGAGTTGAATCCCATGCAGTTTCTGCTCCTACGAGCAAGAGTTGTTTTCTGGTAAGAAGAGTCACTATTGCGCTCCCATTGCCATACACAGTGCAAATAGCACTCACGTCTGTTCCCAGCAAGTACAGTGTATTGGACTGAACAGGAGCTACTGTTCTTGTCAGTTTCCTAAGTAGAGTTGAACTAGATATGGCCCGTGTGTGTAGGAAGCACAGTTCTTTTGTTCTGAGCAAGTTCACTGTTTGGACCTCATAGGAAACACAGTAGAGTAGAAGAGTGCTCTTTTCTCTAAAACAGAGTGTGTTTCTTGTAAGGCAAGCTAGCGTTTGTTTCCCAGTCCTAAATGGAGTGGAATCACATGCAGTTTTTTGTCCTACGAGCAAGAGTTGTTTTATGGTAAGAATAGTCACTATTGCGCTGCCATTGCCATACATAGGACAAATAGCACTGGCGTCTGTTCGCAGCAAGTACAGTGTATTGGACTGAAGAGGATCTACTGTTCTTGTCAGGTTCCTAAGCAGAATTGAACTAGATATGGCCGTGTGTGTAGGAATCACAGTTCTTTTGTTCTGAGCAAGCTCACTGTTCGGACCCCAAAGGAAACACAGTAGAGTAGAAGAGTGCTCTTTTCTCAAAAGCAGAGTGTGTTTCTTGTAAAGCGAGCTAGAGTTTGTTTCCCAGTCCTAAGTGGAGTTGAATCACATGCAGTTTCTGGTCCTACGAACAAGAGTTGTTTTCTGTTAAGGAAAGTCACTATTGCGCTCACATTGCCATACACAGTACAAATAGCACTTGCATCTGTTCCAGGCAAGTACAGTGTATCAGACTGAAGAGGAGCTACTGTTCTTGTCAGTTTCCTACGCATAGTTGAACTATGTGGCCCGTGTGTGTAGGAAGCACAGTTCTTTTTTTCTGAGAAAGCTCACTGTTCTGGCCCTATAGGAAACACAGTAGAGTAGAAGAGTGCTCTTTTCTCACAAGAAGAGTGTGTTTCTTGTAAAGCAAGCTAGAGTTTGTTTCCCATTCCTAAGTGGAGTTGAGTCACATGCAGTTTTTTGTCCTATGAGCAAGAGTTGTTTTCTGGTAAGACGAGTCACTATTGTGCTCCAATTGCTGTACACAGTGAAAATGGCACTGGCGTCTGTTCCCAGCAAGTACAGTGTATTGAAATGAAGAGGATCTACTGTTCTTGTCAGGTTCCTAAGCAGAATTGAACTAGATATGGCCGTGTGTGTAGGAAGCACAGTTCTTTTGTTCTGAGCAAGCTAACTGTTCAGGCCCCATAGGAAACACAGTAGAGTAGAAGAGTGTTCTTTTCTCAAAAGCAGAGTGTGTTTCTTATAACGCAAGCTAGCATTTGTTTCCCAGTCCTAAATGGAGTGGAATCACATGCAGTTTCTGGTCCTACGAGCAAGAGTTGTTTTCTGGTAAGGAAAGTCACTATTGCGCTCCCATTGCCATATACAGTGCAAACAGCCCTCGCGTCTGTTCCCAGTAAGTACAGTGTATCGGACTGAAGAGGAGCTACTGTTCTTGTCAGTTTCCTAAGCAGAGTTGAACTAGATATGGCCCGTGTGTTCGAAGCACAGTTCTTATGTTCTGAGCAAGCTCATTGTTCTGGCCCTATAGGAAACACAGTAGAGTAGAAGAGTGCTCTTTTCTCAAAAGCAGAGTGTGTTTCTTGTAAGGCGATCTCGCGTTTGTTTCCCAGTCCTAAATGGAGTTAATAACTGGCAGTTTTTGGTCCTACGAGCAAGAGATGTTTTCTGGTAAGAAGAGTCACTATTGCGCTCCAAATGCCATACACAGTGCAAATAGCACTCGCGTCTGTTCCCTCAAGTACAGTGTATTGGACTGAATAGGAGCTACTGTTCTTGTCAGTTTCCTAAGCAGAGTTGAACTAGATAAGGCCCGTGTGTGTAGGAAGCACAGTTCTTATGTTCTGAGCAAGCTCATTGTTTGGACCCCATAGGAAACACAGTAGAGTAGAAGAGAGCTCTTTTCTCTAAAGCAGAGTGTGTTTCTTGTAAGGCGAGCTAGCGTTTGTTTCCTAGTCCTAAATGGAGTAGAATCACATGCAGTTTCTGGTCCTATGAACAAGAGTTGTTTTCTGGTAAGGAAAGTCACCATTGCGCTCCCATTGCCATACACAGGGCAAATAGCACTTGAGTCTTTTCCCAGAAAGTACAGTGTATTGGACTGAATAGGAGCTACTGTTCTTGTCAGTTTCCTAAGCAGAGTTGAACTTCATATGGTCCGTGTGTGTAGGAAACACAGTTCTTTTGTTCTGAGCAAGCTCACTGTTTGGACCCCATAGGAAACACAGTAGAGTAGAAGAGTGCTCTTTTCTCTAAAGCAGAGTGTGTTTCTTGTAAGGCGAGCTAGCATTTGTTTCCCAGTCCTAAATGGAGTGGAATCACATGCAGTATTTTGTCCTACGAGCAAGAGTTGTCTTATGGTAAGAATAGTCACTATTGCCCTGCCATTGCCATACACAGGACAAATAGCACTGGCGTCTGTTCGCAGCAAGTACAGTGTATTGGACTGAAGAGGATCTACTGTTCTTGTCAGGTTCCTAAGAAGAATTGAACTAGATATGGCCGTGTGTGTAGGAAGCACAGTTCTTTTGTTCTGAGCAAGCTCACTGTTCGGACCCCATAGGAAACACAGTAGAGTAGAAGAATGCTCTTTTCTCAAAAGCAGAGTGTGTTTCTTGTAAGGCGAGCTAGCGTTTGTTTCCCAGTAATAAATGGAGTTGAATCACATGCAGTTTCTGGCCCTACGAGCAAGAGTTGTTTTCTGGTAAGGAAAGTCACTATTGCGCTCCCATTGCCATACAAAGTGCAAATAGCACTCGCCTCTGTTCCCAGCAAGTACAGTGTATCAGACTGAAGAGGAGCTACTGTTCTTGTCAGTTTCCTAAGCAGAGTTGAACTAGATATGGCCCGTGTGTGTAGGAAGCACAGTTCTTATTTTCTGAGCAAGCTCACTGTTCTGGCCCTATAGGAAACACAGTAGAGTAGATGAGTGCTCTTTTCTCTAAAGCAGAGTGTGTTTCTTGTAAGGCGAGCTAGCACTGGTTTCCTAGGCCTAAACGGAGTTGAATCACATGCAGTTTCTGGTCCTACGAACAAGAGTTGTTTTCTGGTAAGGAAAGTCACTATTGCGCTCCCATAGCCATACACAGTGCAAATAGCACTTGCGTCTGTTCCAAGCAAGTACAGTGTATCGGAATGAAGAGGAGCTACTGTTCTTGTCAGTTTCCTAAGCAGAGTTGAACTAGATATTGCCCGTGTGTGTAGGAAGCACAGTTCTTTTTTTCTGAGAAAGCTCACTGTTCTGGCCCTATAGGAAAAACAGTAGAGTAGAAGAGTGCTCTTTTCTCAAAAGCAGAGTGTGTTTCTTGTAAAGCAAGCTAGAGTTTGTTTCCCAGTCCTGAATGGAGTTGAGTCACATGCAGTTTTTTGTCCTATGAGCAAGAGTTGTTTTCTGGTAAGACGAGTCACTATTGTGCTCCAATTGCCGTACACAATGAAAATAGCACTGGCGTCTGTTTTCAGCAAGTACAGTGTATTGGACTGAAGAGGATCTACTGTTCTTGTCAGTTTCCTAAGCAGAGTTGAACTAGATATGGCCAGTGTGTGTAGGAAGCACAGTTCTTTTGTTCTGAGCAAGCTCACTATTCGGACCCCATAGGAAACACAGTAGAGTAGAAGAGTGCTCTTTTCTCAAAAGCAGAGTGCATTTTGTAAGGCAAGCTAGCGTTTGTTTCCCAGTCATAAATGGAGTTGAATCCCATGCAGTTTGTGTTCCTACGAGAAAGAGTTGTTTTCTGGTAAGGAAAGTCACTATTGTGCTCCCATTGCCATACACAGGACAAATAGCACTGGCGTCTGTTCCCAGCAAGTACAGTGTATTGGACTGAAGAGGATCTACTGTTCTTGTCAGGTTCCTAAGCAGAATTGAACAAGATATGGCCGTGTGCGTAGGAAGCACAGTTCTTTTGTTCTGAGCAAGCTCACTGTTCGGACCCCATAGGAAACACAGTAGAGTAGAAGAGTGCTCTTTTCTCAAAAGCAGAGTGTGCTTCTTGTAAGGCGAGCTAGAGTTTGTTTCCCAGTCCTAAATGGAGTTGAGTCACATGCAGTTTTTTGTCCTATGAGCAAGAGTTGTTTTCTGGTAAGACGAGTCACTATTGTGCTCCAAATCCCATACACAGTGCAAATAGCACTCACGTCTGTTCCCAGCAAGTACAGTGTATTGGACTGAATAGGATCTACTGTTCTTGTCAGTTTCCTAAGCAGAGTTGAAATAGATATTGCCAGTGTGTGTAGGAAGCACAGTTCTTTTGTTGTGAGCAAGCTCACTGTTCGTACACCATAGGAAAAACAGTAGAGTAGAAGAGTGCTCTTTTCTCAAAAGCACAGTGTGTTTTTTGTAAGGCAAGCTAGCGTTTGTTTCCCAGTCCTAAATGGAGTTGAATCACATGCTGTTTGTGGTCCTACGAGCAAGAGTTGTATTCTGGTAAGGAAAGTCACTATTGCGCTCCCTTTGCCATACACAGTGCAAATAGCACTCGCATCTTTTCCCAGCAAGTACAGTGTATTGGACTGAAGAGGATCTACTGTTCTTGTCAGGTTCCTAAGCAGAGTTGAACTAAATATGGCCCCTGTGTGTAGGAAGCACAGTTCTTATGTTCTGAGCAAGCTCACTGTTCTGGCCCTATAGGAAACACAGTAGAGTAGAAGAGTGCTCTTTTCTCAAAAGCAGAGTGTGTTCCTTGTAAGGCGAGCTAGCGTTTGTTTCCTAGTCCAAAATGGACTTGAATCACATACAGTTTCTGTTCCTACGAACAAGAGTTGTTTTCTGGTAAGGAAAGTCACTATTGCGCTCCCATTGCCCTATCAAGGCAAATAGCACTCGCGTCTTTTCCCAGCAAGTACAGTGTATTGGAATGATTAGGAGCTACTGTTCTTGTCAGTTTCCTAAGCAGAGTTGAACTAGATATGGTCTGTGTGTGTAGGAAGCACAGTTCTTTTGTTCTGAGCAAGCTCACTGTGTGGACCCCATAGGAAACACAGTAGAGTAGAAGAGTGCACTTTTCTCTAAAGCAGAGTGTGTTTCTTGTAAGGCGAGCTTGCCTTTGTTTCCCAGTCCTAAATGGAGTGGAATCACATGCAGTTTCTGGTCCTACGAGCAACAGTTGTTTTCTGGTAAGGAAAGTCTCTATTGCGCTCCCATTGCCATACACAGTGCAAATAGCACATGCGTCTGTTCCCAGCAAGTACAGTGTATTGGAGTGAAGAGGAGCTACTGTTCTTGTCATTTTCCTAAGCAGAGTTGAACTAGATATGGTCCGTGTGTGTAGGAAGTACAGTTCTTTTGTTCTGGACAAACTCACAGTTTGGACCCCATAGGAAACCCAGTAGAGTAGAAGAGTGCTCTTTTCTCTAAAGCAGAGTGTGTTTCTTGTAAGGAGAACTAGCGTTTGTTTCCCAGTTTTAAATGGAGTTGAAGCCCATGCAGTTTCTGGTACTACGACCAAGAATTGTTTTCTGGTAAGAAGAGTCACTATTGCACTGCCATTGCCAAGAACAGGACAAATAGCACTGGCGACTGTTCGCAGCCAATACAGTGTGTTGGACTGAAGAGGATCTACTGTTCTTGTCAGGTTCCTAAGCAGACTTGAAGTAGATATGGCCGTGTGTGTAGGAAGCACAGTTCTTTTGTTCTGAGCAAGCTCACTGTTCTGGCCCTATAGGAAACACAGTAGAGTAGAAGAGTGCTCTTTTCTCTAAAGAAGAGTGTGTTTCTAGTAAGGCGAGCTAGCCTTTGTTTCCCAGTCCTCAATGGAGTTGAATCACATGCAGTTTCTGGTCCTACGAGCAAGAGTTGTTTTATGGTAAGAAGAGTCACTATTGTGTTGCCATTGCCATACACAGGACAAATAGCACTGCCGTCTGTTCCCAGCAAGTACAGTGTATTGGACTGAAGAGGATCTACTGTTCTTGTCAGGTTCCTAAGCAGAGTTGAACTAGATATGGCCGTGTGTGTAGGAAGCACATTTCTTTTGTTCTGAGCAAGCTCACTATTCGGACCCCATAGGAAACACAGTAGAGTAGAAGAGTGCTCTTTTCTCAAAAGCAGAGTGTGTTTCTTATAAGGCGAGATCGCGTTTGTTTCCCAGTCCTAAATGGAGTTGAGTAACAGGCAGTTTTTGGTCCTAGGAGCAAGAGTTGTTTTCTGGTAAGGAAAGTCACTGTTGTGCTCCCATTGCCATACACAGTGCAAAGAGCACTCGCGTCTTTTCTCAGCAAGTACAGTGTATTGGACTGAATAGGAGCTACTGTTCTTGTCTGTTTCCTAAGCAGAGTTGAACTAGATATGGCCCGTGTGTGTAGGAAGCACAGTTATTATGTTCTGTGCAAGCTCACTGTTCTGGCCCCATAGGAAACACAGTAGAGTAGTAGAGTGCTCTTTTCTCTAAAGCAGAGTGTGTTTCTTGTAAGGCGAGCTCGAGTTTGTTTCCCTGTCCTAAATGGAGTTGAGTCACATGCAGTTTTTCGTCCTAGGAGCAAGAGTTGTTTTCTGGTAAGAAGAGTCACTATTGTGCTCCAATTGCCATACACAGTGCAAACAGCACTCGCGTCTGTTCCCAGCAAGTACAGTGTATTGGACTGAATAGGAGCTACTGTTCGTGTCAGTTTCCTCAGCAGAGTTGAACTAGATATGGTCTGTGTGTGTAGGAAGCACAGTTCTTTTGTTCTGAGCAAGCTCACTGTTTGGACCCCATAGGAAACACCGTAGAGTAGAAGAGTGCTCTTTTCTCAAAAGCAGAGTGTGTTTCTTGTAAGGCGAGCTAGCATTTGTTTCCCAGTCCTAAATGGCGTTGAATCACATGCATTTTGTGGTCCTTCGAGCAAGAGTTGTTTTCTGGTAAGGAAAATCACTATTGCGCTCTCATTGCCATACACAGTGCAAATAGCACTCGCGTGTGTTCCCGGCAATTACAATGTATTGGACTGAAGAGGATCTACTGTTCTTGTCAGGTTCCTAAGCAGAGTTGAACTAGATATGGCCCGTGTGTGTAGGAAGCTCAGTTATTATGTTCTGAGCAAGCTCACTGTTCTGGCCCTATAGGAAACACAGTATAGCAGAAGAGTGCTCTTTTCTCAAAAGCAGAGTGTGTTCCTTGTAAGGCGAGCTAGCGTTTGTTTCCTAGTCCTAAATGGAGTTGAATCACATGCAGTTTCTGGTCCTACGAACAAGAGTTGTTTTCTGGTAAGGAAAGTCACTATTGCACTCCCATTGCCATACACAGGGCAAATAGCACTCGCGTCTTTTCCCAGCAAGTACAGTGTATTGGACTGAATAGGAGCTACTGTTCTTGTCAGTTTCCTAAGCAGAGTTGAACTACATATTTTCCGTGTGTGTAGGATGCACAGTTCTTTTGTTCTGAGCAAGCTCACTGTTTGGACCCCATAGGAAACACAGTAGAGTAGAAGAGTGCTCTTTTTTCTAAAGCAGAATGTGTTTCTTGTAATGCGAGCTAGCGTTTGTTTCCCAGTACTAAATGGAGTGGAATCACATGCAGTTTCTGGTCCTACGAGCAAGAGTTGTTTTCTGGTAAGAAGAGTCACTATTGCGCTGCCATTGCCATACACAAGACAAATAGCACTCGCGTCTGTTCCCAGCAAGTACAGTGTATTGGACTGAAGAGGATCTACTGTTCTTTCAGGTTCCTAAGCAGAATTGAACAAGATATGGCCGTGTGCGTAGGAAGCACAGTTCTTTTGTTCTGAGCAAGGTCACTGTGTGGACCCCATAGGAAACACAGTAGAGTAGAAGAGTGCTCTTTTCTCAAAAGTAGAGTGTGTTTCTTGTAAGGCGAGCTAGAGTTTGTTTCCCAGTCCTAAATGGAGTTGAGTCACATGCAGTTTTTTGGCCTATGAGCAAGAGTTGTTTTCTGGTAAGACGAGTCACTATTGTGCTCCAATTGCCATACACAGTGCAAATAGCACTCACGTCTGTTCTCAGCAAGTACAGTGTATCGGACTGAAGAGGAGTTACTGTTCTTGTCAGTTTCCTAAGCAGAGTTGAACTAGATTTGGCCCGTGTGTAGGAAGCACAGTTCTTTTGTTCTGAGCAAGCTCACTGTTCTGGCCCTATAGGAAACACAGTAGAGTAGAAGAGTGCTCTTTTCTCTAAAGAAGAGTGTGTTTCTAGTAAGGCAAGCTAGCGTTAGTTTCCCAGTCCTAAATGGATTTGAGTCACATGCAGGTTTTTGTCCTACGAGCAAGAGTTGTTTTCTGGTAAGACGAGTCACTATTGTGCTCCAATTGCCGTACACAATGCAAATAGCCCTGGTGTCTGTTCCCAGCAAGTACAGTGTATTGGACTGAATAGGATCTATTGTTCTTGTCAGTTTCCTAAGCAGAGTTGAAATAGATATTGCCAGTGTGTGTAGGAAGCACAGTTCTTTTGTTGTGAGCAAGCTCACTGTTCGGACCCCATAGGAAAAACAGTAGAGTAGAAGAGTGCTCTTTTCTCAAAAGCACAGTGTGTTTTTTGTAAGGCAAGCTAGCGTTTGTTTCCCAGTCCTAAATGGAGTTGAATCACATGCTGTTTGTGGTCCTACGAGCAAGAGTTGTATTCTGGTAAGGAAAGTCACTATTGCGCTCCCTTTGCCATACACAGTGCAAATAACACTCGCGTCTTTTCCCAGCAAGTACAGTGTATTGGACTGAAGAGGATCTACTGTTCTTGTCAGGTTCCTAAGCAGAGTTGAACTATATATGGCCCGTATGTGTAGGAAGCACAGTTATTATATTCTGAGCAAGCTCACTCTTCTGGCCCTATAGGAAACACAGTAGAGTAGAAGAGTGCTCTTTTCTCTAAAGCAGAGTGTATTTCTCGTAAGGCGAGCTCTCGTTTGTTTCCCAGTCCTAAATGGAGTTGAGTCACAGGCAGTTTTTGGTCCTTCGAGCAAGAGTTGTTTTCTGGTAAGAAGAGTCACTATTACGCTCCAAATGCCATACACAGGACAAATAGCACTGGCGTCTGTTCCCAGCAAGTACAGTGTATTAGACTGAAGAGGAGCTACTGTTCTTGTCAGTTTCCTAAGCAGAGTTGAACTAAATATGGCCCCTGTGTGTAGGAAGCACAGTTCTTATGTTCTGAGCAAGCTCACTGTTCTGGCCCTATAGGAAACACAGTAGAGTAGAAGAGTGCTCTTTTCTCAAAAGCAGAGTGTGTTCCTTGTAAGGCGAGCTAGCGTTTGTTTCCTAGTCCAAAATGGACTTGAATCACATGCAGTTTCTGTTCCTACGAACAAGAGTTGTTTTCTGGTAAGGAAAGTCACTATTGCGCTCCCATTGCCCTATCAAGGCAAATAGCACTCGCGTCTTTTCCCAGCAAGTACAGTGTATTGGAATGATTAGGAGCTACTGTTCTTGTCAGTTTCCTAAGCAGAGTTGAACTAGATATGGTCGGTGTGTGTAGGAAGCACAGTTCTTTTGTTCTGAGCAAGCTCACTGTGTGGACCCCATAGGAAACACAGTAGAGTAGAAGAGTGCTCTTTTCTCTAAAGCAGAGTGTTTCTTGTAAGGCGAGCTTGCGTTTGTTTCCCAGTCCTAAATGGAGTGGAATCCCATGCCGTTTCTGGTCCTACGAGCAACAGTTGTTTTCTGGTAAGGAAAGTCTCTATTGCGCTCCCATTGCCATACACAGTGCAAATAGCACATGCGTCTGTTCCCAGCAAGTACAGTGTATTGGAGTGAAGAGGAGCTACTGTTCTTGTCATTTTCCTAAGCAGAGTTGAACTAGATATGGTCCGTGTGTGTAGGAAGTACAGTTCTTTTGTTCTGGACAAGCTCACAGTTTGGACCCCATAGGAAACCCAGTAGAGTAGAAGAGTGCTCTTTTCTCTAAAGCAGAGTGTGTTTCTTGTAAGGAGAACTAGCGTTTGTTTCCCAGTTTTAAATGGAGTTGAATCCCATGCAGTTTCTGGTACTACGATCAAGAGTTGTTTTCTGGTAAGAAGAGTCACTATTGCACTGCCATTGCCAAGAACAGGACAAATAGCACTGGCGACTGTTCGCAGCCAATACAGTGTATTGGACTGAAGAGGATCTAGTGTTCTTGTCAGGTTCCTAAGCAGACTTGAAGTAGATATGGCCGTGTGTGTAGGAAGCACAGTTTTTTTGTTCTGAGCAAGCTCACTGTTCGGACCCCATAGGAAACACAGTAGAGTAGAAGAGTGCTTTTTTCTCTAAAGCAGAGTGTGTTTCTTGTAAGGCGAGCTAGCGTTTGTTTCCCATTCCTAAATGGAGTTGAATCGCATGCAGTTTCTGGTCCTACGAGCAAGAGTTGTTTTCTGGCAAGGAAAGTCACTATTGTGCTCCCATTGCCATACACAGTGCAAATAGCCCTCCTTCTGTTCCCAGCAAGTACAGTGTATTGGAATGAAGAGGATCTACTGTTCTTGTCAGTTTCCTAAGCAGAGTTGAACTAGATATGGCCAGTGTGTGTAGGAAGCACAGTTCTTTTGTTCTGAGCAAGCTCACTATTCGGACCCCATAGGAAACACAGTAGAGTAGAAGAGTGCTCTTTTCTCAAAAGCAGAGTGCATTTTGTAAGGCAAGCTAGCGTTTGTTTCCCAGTCCTAAATGGAGTTGAATCCCATGCAGTTTGTGGTTCTATGAGCAAGAGTTATTTTCTGGTAAGGAAAGTCACTATTGTGCTCCCATTGCCATACTTAGGACAAATAGCACTGGCGTCTGTTCCCAGCAAGTACAGTGTATTGGACTGAAGAGGATCTACTGTTCTTGTCAGGTTCCTAAGCAGAATTGAACAAGATATGGCCGTGTGCGTAGGAAGCACAGTTCTTTTGTTCTGAGCATGCTCACTTTTCGGACCCCATAGGAAACACAGTAGAGTAGAAGAGTGCTCTTTTCTCAAAAGCAGAGTGTGCTTCTTGTAAGGCGAGCTAGAGTTTGTTTCCCAGTCCTAAATGGAGTTGAGTCACATGCAGTTTTTTGTCCTATGAGCAAGAGTTGTTTTCTGGTAAGACGAGTCACTATTGTGCTCCAATTGCCATACACAGTGCAAATAGCACTCACGTCTGTTCTCAGCAAGTACAGTGTATCAGACTGAAGAGGAGCTACTGTTCTTGTCAGTTTCCTAAGCAGAGTTGAACGAGATATGGCCCGTGTGTGTAGGAAGCACAGTTATTATGTTCTGAGCAAGCTCACTGTTCTGGCCCTATAGGAAACACTATAGAATAGAAGAGTGCTCTTTTCTCTAAAGCAGAGTGTGTTTCTTGTAAGGCGAGCTCGCGTTTGTTTCCCAGTCCTAAATGGAGTTGAGTAACAGGCAGTTTTTGGGCCTACGAGCAAGAGTTGTCTTCTGGTAAGAAGAGTCACTATTGCGCTCCAAATGCCATACACAGTGCAAATAGCACTCGCGTCTGTTCCCTCAAGTACAGTGTATTGGACTGAATAGGAGCTACTGTTCTTGTCAGTTTCCTAAACAGAGTTGAACTAGATATGGCCCGTGTGTAGGAAGCACAGTTCTTTTGTTCTGAGCAAGCTCACTGTTCTGGCCCTATAGGAAACACAGTAGAGTAGAAGAGTGCTCTTTTCTCTAAAGAAGAGTGTGTTTCTAGTAAGGCGAGCTAGCCTTTGTTTCCCAGTCCTCAATGGAGTTGAATCACATGCAGTTTCTGGTCCTATGAGCAAGAGTTGTTTTATGGTAAGAAGAGTCACTATTGTGTTGCCATTGCCATACACAGGACAAATAGCACTGCCGTCTGTTCCCAGCAAGTACAGTGTATTGGACTGAAGAGGATCTACTGTTCTTGTCAGGTTCCTAAGCAGAATTGAACTAGATGTGGCCGTGTGTGTAGGAAGCACATTTCTTTTTTTCTGAGCAAGCTCACGATTCGGACCCCATAGGAAACACAGTAGAGTAGAAGAGTGCTCTTTTCTCAAAAGCAGAGTGTGTTTCTTATAAGGCGAGCTCGGGTTTGTTTCCCAGTCCTAAATGGAGTTGAGTAACAGGCAGTTTTTGGTCCTACGAGCAAGAGTTGTTTTCTGGTAAGGAAAGTCACTGTTGCGCTCCCATTGCCATACACAGTGCAAAGAGCACTCGCGTCTTTTCCCAGCAAGTACAGTGTATTGGACTGAATAGGAGCTACTGTTCTTGTCTGTTTCCTAAGCAGAGTTGAACTAGATATGGCCCGTGTGTGTAGGAAGCACAGTTATTATGTTCTGTGCAAGCTCACTGTTCTGGCCCCATAGGAAACACAGTAGAGTAGTAGAGTGCTCTTTTCTCTAAAGCAGAGTGTGTTTCTTGTAAGGCGAGCTCGAGTTTGTTTCCCTGTCCTAAATGGAGTTGAGTCACATGCAGTTTTTCGTCCTAGGAGCAAGAGTTGTTTTCTGGTAAGAAGAGTCACTATTGTGCTCCAATTGCCATACACAGTGCAAACAGCACTCGCGTCTGTTCCCAGCAAGTACAGTGTATTGGACTGAATAGGAGCTACTGTTCGTGTCAGTTTCCTCAGCAGAGTTGAACTAGATATGGTCTGTGTGTGTAGGAAGCACAGTTCTTTTGTTCTGAGCAAGCTCACTGTTTGGACCCCATAGGAAACACCGTAGAGTAGAAGAGTGCTCTTTTCTCAAAAGCAGAGTGTGTTTCTTGTAAGGCGAGCTAGCATTTGTTTCCCAGTCCTAAATGGCGTTGAATCACATGCATTTTGTGGTCCTTCGAGCAAGAGTTGTTTTCTGGTAAGGAAAGTCACTATTGCGCTCTCATTGCCATACACAGTGCAAATAGCACTCGCGTGTGTTCCCGGCAATTACAATGTATTGGACTGAAGAGGATCTACTGTTCTTGTCAGGTTCCTAAGCAGAGTTGAACTAGATATGGCCCGTGTGTGTAGGATGCACAGTTCTTTTGTTCTGAGCAAGCTCACTGTTTGGACCCCATAGGAAACACAGTAGAGTAGAAGAGTGCTCTTTTTTCCAAAGCAGAATGTGTTTCTTGTAATGCGAGCTAGCGTTTGTTTCCCAGTACTAAATGGAGTGGAATCACATGCAGTTTCTGGTCCTACGAGCAAGAGTTGTTTTCTGGTAAGAAGAGTCACTATTGCGCTGCCATTGCCATACACAAGACAAATAGCACTGGCGTCTGTTCCCAGCAAGTACAGTGTATTGGACTGAAGAGGATCTACTGTTCTTGTCAGGTTCCTAAGCAGAATTGAACAAGATATGGCCGTGTGCATAGGAAGCACAGTTCTTTTGTTCTGAGCAAGGTCACTGTGTGGACCCCATAGGAAACACAGTAGAGTAGAAGAGTGCTCTTTTCTCAAAAGTAGAGTGTGTTTCTTGTAAGGCGAGCTAGAGTTTGTTTCCCAGTCCTAAATGGAGTTGAGTCACATGCAGTTTTTTGGCCTATGAGCAAGAGTTGTTTTCTGGTAAGACGAGTCACTATTGTGCTCCAATTGCCATACACAGTGCAAATAGCATTCACGTCTGTTCTCAGCAAGTACAGTGTATCGGACTGAAGAGGAGTTACTGTTCTTGTCAGTTTCCTAAGCAGAGTTGAACTAGATATGGCCCGTGTGTAGGAAGCACAGTTATTATGTTCTGAGCAAGCTCACTCTTCTGGCCCTATAGGAAACACAGTAGAGTAGAAGAGTGCTCTTTTCTCTAAAGAAGAGTGTGTTTCTAGTAAGGCAAGCTAGCGTTAGTTTCCCAGTCCTAAATGGATTTGAGTCACATGCAGGTTTTTGTCCTACGAGCAAGAGTTGTTTTCTGGTAAGACGAGTCACTATTGTGCTCCAATTGCCGTACACAATGCAAATAGCCCTGGTGTCTGTTCCCAGCAAGTACAGTGTATTGGACTGAATAGGATCTACTGTTCTTGTCAGTTTCCTAAGCAGAGTTGAAATAGATATTGCCAGTGTGTGTAGGAAGCACAGTTCTTTTGTTGTGAGCAAGCTCACTGTTCGGACCCCATAGGAAATACAGTAGAGTAGAAGAGTGCTCTTTTCTCAAAAGCACAGTGTGTTTTTTGTAAGGCAAGCTAGCGTTTGTTTCCCAGTCCTAAATGCAGTTGAATCACATGCTGTTTGTGGTCCTACGAGCAAGAGTTGTATTCTGGTAAGGAAAGTCACTATTGCGCTCCCTTTGCCATACACAGTGCAAATAGCACTCGCGTCTTTTCCCAGCAAGTACAGTGTATTGGACTGAAGAGGATCTACTGTTCTTGTCAGTTTCCTAAGCAGAGTTGAACTATATATGGCCCGTATGTGTAGGAAGCTCAGTTATTATATTCTGAGCAAGCTCACTCTTCTGGCCCTATAGGAAACACAGTAGAGTAGAAGAGTGCTCTTTTCTCTAAAGCAGAGTGTATTTCTCGTAAGGCGAGCTCGCGTTTGTTTCCCAGTCCTAAATGGAGTTGAGTCACAGGCAGTTTTTGGTCCTATGAGCAAGAGTTGTTTTCTGGTAAGAAGAGTCACTATTACGCTCCAAATGCCATACACAGGACAAATAGCACTGGCGTCTGTTCCCAGCAAGTACAGTGTATTAGACTGAAGAGGAGCTACTGTTCTTGTCAGTTTCCTAAGCAGAGTTGAACTAAATATGGCCCCTGTGTGTAGGAAGCACAGTTCTTATGTTCTGAGCAAGCTCACTGTTCTGGCCCTATAGGAAACACAGTAGAGTAAAAGAGTGCTCTTTTCTCAAAAGCAGAGTGTGTTCCTTGTAAGGCGAGCTAGCGTTTGTTTCCTAGTCCAAAATGGACTTGAATCACATGCAGTTTCTGTTCCTACGAACAAGAGTTGTTTTCTGGTAAGGAAAGTCACTATTGCGCTCCCATTGCCCTATCAAGGCAAATAGCACTCGCGTCTTTTCCCAGCAAGTACAGTTTTTGGAATGATTAGGAGCTACTGTTCTTGTCAGTTTTCTAAGCAGAGTTGAACTAGATATGGTCCGTGTGTGTAGGAAGCACAGTTCTTTTGTTCTGAGAAAGCTCACTGTGTGGACCGCATAGGAAACACAGTAGAGTAGAAGAGTGCTCTTTTCTCTAAAGCAGAGTGTGTTTCTTGTAAGGCGAGCTTGCGTTTGTTTACCAGTCCTAAATGGAGTGGAATCACATGCAGATTCTGGTCCTACGAGCAAGAGTTGTTTTCTGGTAAGGAAAGTCTCTATTGCGCTCCCATTGCCATACACAGTGCAAATAGCACATGCGTCTGTTCCCAGCAAGTACAGTGTATTGGAGTGAAGAGGAGCTACTGTTCTTGTCATTTTCCTAAGCAGAGTTGAACTAGATATGGTCCGTGTGTGTAGGAAGTACAGTTCTTTTGTTCTGGACAAGCTCACAGTTTGGACCCCATAGGAAACCCAGTAGAGTAGAAGAGTGCTCTTTTCTCTAAAGCAGAGTGTGTTTCTTGTAAGGAGAACTAGCGTTTGTTTCCCAGTTTTAAATGGAGTTGAATCCCATGCAGTTTCTGGTACTATGATCAAGAGTTGTTTTCTGGTAAGAAGAGTCACTATTGCAGTGCCATTGCCAAGAACAGGACAAATAGCACTGGCGACTGTTCGCAGCCAATACAGTGTATTGGACTGAAGAGGATCAACTGTTCTTGTCAGGTTCCTAAGCAGACTTGAAGTAGATATGGCCGTGTGTGTAGGAAGCACAGTTTTTTTGTTCTGAGCAAGCTCACTGTTCGGACCCCATAGGAAACACAGTGGAGTAGAAGAGTGCATTTTTCTCAAAAGCAGAGTATGTTTCTTGTAAGGCGAGCTAGTGTTTGTTTCCCATTCCTAAATGGAGGTGAATCACATGCAGTTTCTGGTCCTACGAGCAAGAGTTGTTTTCTGGCAAGGAAAGTCACTATTGTGCTCCCATTGCCATACACAGTGCAAATAGCCCTCCTGTCTGTTCCCAGCAAGTACAGTGTATTGGAATGACGAGGAGCTACTCTTCTTCTCAGTTTCCTAAGCAGAGTTGAACTAGATATGGCCCGTGTGTAGGAAGCACAGTTCTTTTTTCTGAGCAAGCTCACTGTTCTGGCCCTATAGGAAATACAGTAGAGTAAAAGAGTGCTCTTTTCTCTAAAGCAGAGTGTGTTTCTTGTAAGGCGAGCTTGCGTTTGTTTCCCAGTCCTAAATGGAGTGGAATCACATGCAGTTTCTGGTCCTACGAGCAACAGTTGTTTTCTGGTAAGGAAAGTCACTGTTGCGCTCCCATTGCCATACCCAGTGCAAATAGCACATGCGTCTGTTCCCAGCAAGTACAGTGTATTGGACTGAACAGGAGCTACTGTTCTTGTCAGTTTCCTCAGCAGAGTTGAACTAGATATGGTCTGTGTGTGTAGGAAGAACAGTTCTTTTGTTCTGGGCAAGCTCACAGTTTGGACCCCATAGGAAACACAGTAGACTAGAAGAGTGCTCTTTTCTCTAAAGCAGAGTGTGTTTCTTGTAAGGAGAACTAGCGTTTGTTTCCCAGTTTTAAATGGAGTTGAATCCCATGCAGTTTCTGGTACTACGATCAAGAGTTGTTTTCTGGTAAGAAGAGTCACTATTGCACTGCCATTGCCATAGACAGGACAAATAGCACTGGCGTCTGTTCGCAGCAAATACAGTGTATTGGACTGAAGAGGATCTACTGTTCTTGTCAGGTTCCTAAGCAGACTTGAAGTAGATATGGCCGTGTGTGTAGGAAGCACAGTTTTTTTGTTCTGAGCAAGCTCACTGTTCGGACCCCATAGGAAACACAGTAGAGTAGAAGAGTGCTTTTTTTCTCAAAAGCAGAGTGTGTTTCTTGTAAGCCGAGCTAGTGTTTGTTTCCCAGTCCTAAATGGAGTTGAATCACATACAGTTTCTGGTCCTACGAGCAAGAGTTGTTTTCTGGTAAGGAAAGTCACTATTGCGCTCCCATTGCCATACACAGTGCAAATAGCACATGCGTCTGTTCCAAGCAAGTACAGTGTATTGGAGTGAAGAGGAGCTACTGTTCTTGTCTTTTTCCTAAGCAGAATTGAACTAGATATGGTCCGTGTGTGTAGGAAGTACAGTTCTTTTGTTCTGGACAAGCTCACAGTTTGGACCCCATAGGAAACCCAGTAGAGTAGAAGAGTGCTCTTTTCTCTAAAGCAGAGTGTGTTTCTTGTAAGGAGAACTAGCGTTTGTTTCCCAGTTTTAAATGGAGTTGAATGCCATGCAGTTTCTGGTACTACGATCAAGAGTTGTTTTCTGGTAAGAAAAGTCACTATTGCACTGCCATTGCCAAGAACAGGACAAATAGCACTGGCGACTGTTCGCAGCCAATACAGTGTATTGGACTGAAGAGGATCTACTGTTCTTGTCAGGTTCCTAAGCAGACTTGAAGTAGATATGGCCGTGTGTGTAGGAAGCACAGTTTTTTTGTTCTGAGCAAGCTCACTGTTCGGACCCCATAGGAAACACAGTGGAGTAGAAGAGTGCTTTTTTCTCAAAAGCAGAGTATGTTTCTTGTAAAGCGAGCTAGTGTTTGTTTCCCATTCCTAAATGAGTTGAATCACATGCAGTTTCTGGTCCTATGAGCAAGAGTTGTTTTCTGGCAAGGAAAGTCACTATTGTGCTCCCATTGCCATACACAGTGCAAATAGCCCTCCTGTCTGTTCCCAGCAAGTACAGTGTATTGGAATGAAGAGGAGCTACTCTTCTTCTCAGTTTCCTAAGCAGAGTTGAACTAGATATGGCCCGTGTGTAGGAAGCACAGTTCTTTTTTTCTGAGCAAGCTCACTGTTCTGGCCCTATAGGAAATACAGTAGAGTAGAAGAGTGCTCTTTTCTCTAAAGCAGAGTGTTTTTCTTGTAAGGCGAGCTTGCGTTTGTTTCCCAGTCCTAAATGGAGTTGAATCACATGCAGTTTCTGGTCCTACGAGCAACAGTTGTTTTCTGGTAAGGAAAGTCACTGTTGCGCTCCCATTGCCATACACAGTGCAAATAGCACATGCGTCTGTTCCCAGCAAGTACAGTGTATTGGACTGAACAGGAGCTACTGTTCTTGTCAGTTTCCTCAGCAGAGTTGAACTAGATATGGTCCGTGTGTGTAGGAAGAACAGTTCTTTTGTTCTGGGCAAGCTCACAGTTTGGACCCCATAGGAAACACAGTAGAGTAGACGAGTGCTCTTTTCTCTAAAGCAGAGTGTGTTTCTTGTAAGGAGAACTAGCGTTTGTTTCCCAGTTTTAAATGGAGTTGAATCCCATGCAGTTTCTGGTACTACGATCAAGAGTTGTTTTCTGGTAAGAAGAGTCACTATTGCACTGCCATTGCCGTAGACAGGACAAATAGCACTGGCGTCTGTTCGCAGCAAATACAGTGTATTGGACTGAATAGGAGCTACTGTTCATGTCAGTTTCCTCAGCAGAGTTGAACTAGATATGGTCTGTGTGTGTAGGAAGCACAGTTCTTTTGTTCTGAGCAAGCTCACTGTTTGGACCCCATAGGAAACACCGTAGAGTAGAAGAGTGCTCTTTTCTCAAAAGCAGAGTGTGTTTCTTGTAAGGCGAGCTAGCATTTGTTTCCCAGTCCTAAATGGCGTTGAATCACATGCATTTTGTGGTCCTTCGAGCAAGAGTTGTTTTCTGGTAAGGAAAGTTACTATTGCGCTCTCATTGACATACACAGTGCAAATAGCACTCGCGTGTGTTCCCGGCAATTACAATGTATTGGACTGAAGAGGATCTACTGTTCTTGTCAGTTTCCTCAGCAGAGTTGAACTAGATATGGTCCGTGTGTGTAGGAAGAACAGTTCTTTTGTTCTGGGCAAGCTCACAGTTTGGACCCCATAGGAAACACAGTATAGCAGAAGAGTGCTCTTTTCTCAAAAGCAGAGTGTGTTCCTTGTAAGGCGAGCTAGCGTTTGTTTCCTAGTCCTAAATGGAGTTGAATCACATGCAGTTTCTGGTCCTACGAACAAGAGTTGTTTTCTGGTAAGGAAAGTCACTATTGCACTCCCATTGCCATACACAGGGCAAATAGCACTCGCGTCTTTTCCCAGCAAGTACAGTGTATTGGACTGAATAGGAGCTACTGTTCTTGTCAGTTTCCTAAGCAGAGTTGAACTACATATTGTTTGTGTGTGTAGGATGCACAGTTCTTTTGTTCTGAGCAAGCTCACTGTTTGGACCCCATAGGAAACACAGTAGAGTAGAAGAGTGCTCTTTTTTCTAAAGCAGAATGTGTTTCTTGTAATGTGAGCTACCATTTGTTTCCCAGTACTAAATGGAGTGGAATCACATGCAGTTTCTGGTACTACGAGCAAGAGTTGTTTTCTGGTAAGAAGAGTCACTATTGCGCTGCCATTGCCATACACAAGACAAATAGCACTGGCGTCTGTTCCCAGCAAGTACAGTGTATTGGACTGAAGAGGATCTACTGTTCTTGTCAGGTTCCTAAGCAGAATTGAACAAGATATGGCCGTGTGCGTAGGAAGCACAGTTCTTTTGTTCTGAGCAAGGTCACTGTGTGGACCCCATAGGAAACACAGTAGAGTAGAAGAGTGCTCTTTTCTCAAAAGTAGAGTGTGTTTCTTGTAAGGCGAGCTAGAGTTTGTTTCCCAGTCCTAAATGGAGTTGAGTCACATGCAGTTTTTTGGCCTATGAGCAAGAGTTGTTTTCTGGTAAGACGAGTCACTATTGTGCTCCAATTGCCATACACAGTGCAAATAGCACTCACGTCTGTTCTCAGCAAGTACAGTGTATCGGACTGAAGAGGAGTTACTGTTCTTGTCAGTTTCCTAAGCAGAGTTGAACTAGATATGGCCCGTGTGTAGGAAGCACAGTTCTTTTGTTCTGAGCAAGCTCACTGTTCTGGCCCTATAGGAAACACAGTAGAGTAGAAGAGTGCTCTTTTCTCTAAAGAAGAGTGTGTTTCTAGTAAGGCAAGCTAGCGTTAGTTTCCCAGTCCTAAATGGATTTGAGTCACATGCAGGTTTTTGTCCTACGAGCAAGAGTTGTTTTCTGGTAAGACGAGTCACTATTGTGCTCCAATTGCCGTACACAATGCAAATAGCCCTGGTGTCTGTTCCCAGCAAGTACAGTGTATTGGACTGAATAGGATCTACTGTTCTTGTCAGTTTCCTAAGCAGAGTTGAAATAGATATTGCCTGTGTGTGTAGGAAGCAGAGTTCTTTTGTTCTGAGCAAGCTCACTGTTCGGACCCCATAGGAAAAACAGTAGAGTAGAAGAGTGCTCTTTTCTCAAAAGCACAGTGTGTTTTTTGTAAGGCAAGCTAGCGTTTGTTTCCCAGTCCTAAATGGAGTTGAATCACATGCTGTTTGTGGTCCTACGAGCAAGAGTTGTATTCTGGTAAGGAAAGTCACTATTGCGCTCCCTTTGCCATACACAGTGCAAATAGCACTCGCATCTTTTCCCAGCAAGTACAGTGTATTGGACTGAAGAGGATCTACTGTTCTTGTCAGGTTCCTAAGCAGAGTTGAACTAAATATGGCCCCTGTGTGTAGGAAGCACAGTTCTTATGTTCTGAGCAAGCTCACTGTTCTGGCCCTATAGGAAACACAGTAGAGTAGAAGAGTGCTCTTTTCTCAAAAGCAGAGTGTGTTCCTTGTAAGGCGAGCTAGCGTTTGTTTCCTAGTCCAAAATGGACTTGAATCACATGCAGTTTCTGTTCCTACGAACAAGAGTTGTTTTCTGGTAAGGAAAGTCACTATTGCGCTCCCATTGCCCTATCAAGGCAAATAGCACTCGCGTCTTTTCCCAGCAAGTACAGTTTTTGGAATGATTAGGAGCTACTGTTCTTGTCAGTTTTCTAAGCAGAGTTGAACTAGATATGGTCCGTGTGTGTAGGAAGCACAGTTCTTTTGTTCTGAGAAAGCTCACTGTGTGGACCCCATAGGAAACACAGTAGAGTAGAAGAGTGCTCTTTTCTCTAAAGCAGAGTGTGTTTCTTGTAAGGCGAGCTTGCGTTTGTTTCCCAGTCCTAAATGGAGTGGAATCACATGCAGATTCTGGTCCTACGACAAGAGTTGTTTTCTGGTAAGGAAAGTCTCTATTGCGCTCCCATTGCCATACACAGTGCAAATAGCACATGCGTCTGTTCCCAGCAAGTACAGTGTATTGGAGTGAAGAGGAGCTACTGTTCTTGTCATTTTCCTAAGCAGAGTTGAACTAGATATGGTCCGTGTGTGTAGGAAGTACAGTTCTTTTGTTCTGGACAAGCTCACAGTTTGGACCCCATAGGAAACCCAGTAGAGTAGAAGAGTGCTCTTTTCTCTAAAGCAGAGTGTGTTTCTTGTAAGGAGAACTAGCGTTTGTTTCCCAGTTTTAAATGGAGTTGAATCCCATGCAGTTTCTGGTACTACGATCAAGAGTTGTTTTCTGGTAAGAAGAGTCACTATTGCACTGCCATTGCCAAGAACAGGACAAATAGCACTGGCGACTGTTCGCAGCCAATACAGTGTATTGGACTGAAGAGGATCTACTGTTCTTGTCAGGTTCCTAAGCAGACTTGAAGTAGATATGGCCGTGTGTGTAGGAAGCACAGTTTTTTTGTTCTGAGCAAGCTCACTGTTCGGACCCCATAGGAAACACAGTGGAGTAGAAGAGTGCTTTTTTCTCAAAAGCAGAGTATGTTTCTTGTAAGGCGAGCTAGTGTTTGTTTCCCATTCCTAAATGGAGGTGAATCACATGCAGTTTCTGGTCCTACGAGCAAGAGTTGTTTTCTGGCAAGGAAAGTCACTATTGTGCTCCCATTGCCATACACAGTGCAAATAGCCCTCCTGTCTGTTCCCAGCAAGTACAGTGTATTGGAATGAAGAGGAGCTACTCTTCTTCTCAGTTTCCTAAGCAGAGTTGAACTAGATATGGCCCGTGTGTAGGAAGCACAGTTCTTTTTTCTGAGCAAGCTCACTGTTCTGGCCCTATAGGAAATACAGTAGAGTAAAAGAGTGCTCTTTTCTCTAAAGCAGAGTGTTTTTCTTGTAAGGCGAGCTTGCGTTTGTTTCCCAGTCCTAAATGGAGTGGAATCACATGCAGTTTCTGGTCCTACGAGCAACAGTTGTTTTCTGGTATGGAAAGTCACTGTTGCGCTCCCATTGCCATACACAGTGCAAATAGCACATGCGTCTGTTCCCAGCAAGTACAGTGTATTGGACTGAACAGGAGCTACTGTTCTTGTCAGTTTCCTCAGCAGAGTTGAACTAGATATGGTCCGTATGTGTAGGAAGAACAGTTCTTTTGTTCTGGGCAAGCTCACAGTTTGGACCCCATAGGAAACACAGTAGACTAGAAGAGTGCTCTTTTCTCTAAAGCAGAGTGTGTTTCTTGTAAGGAGAACTAGCGTTTGTTTCCCAGTTTTAAATGGAGTTGAATCCCATGCAGTTTCTGGTACTACGATCAAGAGTTGTTTTCTGGTAAGAAGAGTCACTATTGCACTGCCATTGCCATAGACAGGACAAATAGCACTGGCGTCTGTTCGCAGCAAATACAGTGTATTGGACTGAAGAGGATCTACTGTTCTTGTCAGGTTCCTAAGCAGACTTGAAGTAGATATGGCCGTGTGTGTAGGAAGCACAGTTTTTTTGTTCTGAGCAAGCTCACTGTTCGGACCCCATAGGAAACACAGTAGAGTAGAAGAGTGCTTTTTTTCTCAAAAGCAGAGTGTGTTTCTTGTAATCCGAGCTAGTGTTTGTTTCCCATTCCTAAATGGAGTTGAATCACATACAGTTTCTGGTCCTACGAGCAAGAGTTGTTTTCTGGTAAGGAAAGTCACTATTGTGTTCCCATTGCCATACACAGTGCAAATAGCCCTCCCGTCTGTTCCCAGCAAGTACAGTGTATTGTAATGAAGAGGAGCTACTCTTCTTCTCAGTTTCCTAAGCAGAGTTGAACTAGATATGGCCCGTGTGTAGGAAGCACAGTTCTTTTGTTCTGAGCAAGCTCACTGTTCAGACCCCATTAAAAACACAGTAGAGTAGAAGGGTGCTCTTTTCTCTAAAGCAGAGTGTGTTTCTTGTAAGGCGAGCTAGCGTTTGTTTCCCAGTCCTAAATGGAGTTGAATCACATGCAGTTTCTGGTCCTACTAGCAAGAGTTGTTTTCTGGTAAGAATAGTCACTATTGCGCTGCCATTGCCATACACAGGACAAATAGCACATGCGTCTGTTCCCAGCAAGTACAGTGTATTGGACTTAAGAGGATCTACTGTTCTTGTCAGTTTCCTAAGCAGAGTTGAACTAGATATGGCCCGTGTGTGTAGGAAGCACAGTTCTTTTGTTATGAGCAAGCTCACTGTTCGGACCCCATAGGAAACACAGTAGAGTAGAAGTGTGCTCTTTTCTCAAAAGCAGAGTGTGTTTTTGTAAGGCAAGCTAGCGTTTGTTTCCCAGTCCTCAATGGAGTTGAATCACATGCAGTTTCTGGTCCTACGAGCAAGAGTTGTTTTCTGGTAAGGAAAGTCACTATTGCGCTCACATTGCCATACACAGTGCAAATAGCACTCGCGTCTTTTCCCAGGAAGTACAGTGTATTGGACTGAAGAGGATCTACTGTTCTTGTCAGGTTCCTAAGCAGAGTTGAACTATATATGGCCCGTATGGGTAGGAAGCTCAGTTATTATATTCTGAGCAAGCTCACTCTTCTGGCCCTATAGGAAACACAGTAGAGTAGAAGAGTGCTCTTTTCTCTAAAGCAGAGTGTATTTCTCGTAAGGCGAGCTCGCGTTTGTTTCCAAGTCCTAAATGGAGTTGAGTCACAGGCAGTTTTTGGTCCTATGAGCAAGAGTTGTTTTCTGGTAAGAAGAGTCACTATTATGCTCCAAATGCCATACACAGGACAAATAGCACTGGCGTCTGTTCCCAGCAAGTACAGTGTATTAGACTGAAGAGGAGCTACTGTTCTTGTCAGTTTCCTAAGCAGAGTTGAACTAAATATGGCCCCTGTGTGTAGGAAGCACAGTTCTTATGTTCTGAGCAAGCTCACTGTTCTGGCCCTATAGGAAACACAGTAGAGTAGAAGAGTGCTCTTTTCTCAAAAGCAGAGTGTGTTCCTTGTAAGGCGAGCTAGCGTTTGTTTCCTAGTCCAAAATGGACTTGAATCACATGCAGTTTCTGTTCCTACGAACAAGAGTTGTTTTCTGGTAAGGAAAGTCACTATTGCGCTCCCATTGCCCTATCAAGGCAAATAGCACTCGCGTCTTTTCCCAGCAAGTACAGTGTATTGGAATGATTAGGAGCTACTGTTCTTGTCAGTTTCCTAAGCAGAGTTGAACTAGATATGGTCGGTGTGTGTAGGAAGCACAGTTCTTTTGTTCTGAGCAAGCTCACTGTGTGGAACCCATAGGAAACACAGTAGAGTAGAAGAGTGCTCTTTTCTCTAAAGCAGAGTGTGTTTCTTGTAAGGCGAGCTTGCGTTTGTTTTCCAGTCCTAAATGGAGTGGAATCACATGCAGTTTCTGGTCCTACGAGCAACAGTTGTTTTCTGGTAAGGAAAGTCTCTATTGCGCTCCCATTGCCATACACAGTGCAAATAGCACATGCGTCTGTTCCCAGCAAGTACAGTGTATTGGACTGAACAGGAGCTACTGTTCTTGTCAGTTTCCTCAGCAGAGTTGAACTAGATATGATCCGTGTGTGTAGGAAGAACAGTTCTTTTGTTCTGGGCAAGCTCACAGTTTGGACCCCATAGGAAACACAGTAGAGTAGACGAGTGGTCTTTTCTCTAAAGCAGAGTGTGTTTCTTGTAAGGAGAACCAGCGTTTGTTTCCCAGTTTTAAATGGAGTTGAATCCCATGCAGTTTCTGGTACTACGATCAAGAGTTGTTTTCTGGTAAGAAGAGTCACTATTGCAGTGCCATTGCCAAGAACAGGACAAATAGCACTGGCGACTGTTCGCAGCCAATACAGTGTATTGGACTGAAGAGGATCTACTGTTCTTGTCAGGTTCCTAAGCAGACTTGAAGTAGATATGGCCGTGTGTGTAGGAAGCACAGTTTTTTTGTTCTGAGCAAGCTCACTGTTCGGACCCCATAGGAAACACAGTAGAGTAGAAGAGTGCTTTTTTCTCAATAGCAGAGTATGTTTCTTGTAAGGCGAGCTAGTGTTTGTTTCCCAGTCCTAAATGGAGTTGAATCACATGCAGTTTCTGGTCCTACGAGCAAGAGTTGTTTTCTGGCAAGGAAAGTCACTATTGTGCTCCCATTGCCATACACAGTGCAAATAGCCCTCCTGTCTGTTCCCAGCAAGTACAGTGTATTGGAATGAAGAGGAGCTACTCTTCTTCTCAGTTTCCTAAGCAGAGTTGAACTAGATATGGCCCGTGTGTAGGAAGCACAGTTCTTTTTTTCTGAGCAAGCTCACTGTTCTGGCCCTATAGGAAATACAGTAGAGTAGAAGAGTGCTCTTTTCTCTAAAGCAGAGTGTGTTTCTTGTAAGGCGAGCTTGCGTTTGTTTCCCAGTCCTAAATGGAGTGGAATCACATGCAGTTTCTGGTCCTACGAGCAACAGTTGTTTTCTGGTAAGGAAAGTCACTGTTGCGCTCCCATTGCCATACACAGTGCAAATAGCACATGCGTCTGTTCCCAGCAAGTACAGTGTATTGGACTGAACAGGAGCTACTGTTCTTGTCAGTTTCCTCAGCAGAGTTGAACTAGATATGGTCCGTGTGTGTAGGAAGAACAGTTCTTTTGTTCTGGGCAAGCTCACAGTTTGGACCCCATAGGAAACCCAGTAGACTAGAAGAGTGCTCTTTTCTCTAAAGCAGAGTGTGTTTCTTGTAAGGAGAACTAGCGTTTGTTTCCGAGTTTTAAATGGAGTTGAATCCCATGCAGTTTCTGGTACTACGATCAAGAGTTGTTTTCTGGTAAGAAGAGTCACTATTGCACTGCCATTGCCATAGACAGGACAAATAGCACTGGCATCTGTTCGCAGCAAATACAGTGTATTGGACTGAAGAGGATCTACTGTTCTTGTCAGGTTCCTAAGCAGACTTGAAGTAGATATGGCCGTGTGTGTAGGAAGCACAGTTTTTTTGTTCTGAGCAAGCTCACTGTTCGGACCCCATAGGAAACACAGTAGAGTAGAAGAGTGCTTTTTTTCTCAAAAGCAGAGTGTGTTTCTTGTAAGGCGAGCTAGTGTTTGTTTCCCATTCCTAAATGGAGTTGAATCACATACAGTTTCTGGTCCTACGAGCAAGAGTTGTTTTCTGGTAAGGAAAGTCACTATTGTGTTCCCATTGCCATACACAGTGCAAATAGCCTTCCCGTCTGTTCCCAGCAAGTACAGTGTATTGGAATGAAGAGGAGCTACTCTTCTTCTCAGTTTCCTAAGCAGAGTTGAACTAGATACGGCCCGTGTGTAGGAAGCACAGTTCTTTTGTTCTGAGCAATCTCACTGTTCAGACCCCATAGAAAACACAGTAGAGTAGAAGGGTGCTCTTTTCTCTAAAGCAGAGTGTGTTTCTTGTAAGGCGAGCTAGCGTTTGTTTCCCAGTCCTAAATGGAGTTGAATCACATGCAGTTTCTGGTCCTACTAGCAAGAGTTGTTTTCTGGTAAGAATAGTCACTATTGCGCTGCCATTGCCATACACAGGACAAATAGCACATGCGTCTGTTCCCAGCAAGTACAGTGTATTGGACTTAAGAGGATCTACTGTTCTTGTCAGTTTCCTAAGCAGAGTTGAACTAGATATGGCCCGTGTGTGTAGGAAGCACAGTTCTTTTGTTATGAGCAAGCTCACTGTTCGGACACCATAGGAAACACAGTAGAGTAGAAGTGTGCTCTTTTCACAAAAGCAGAGTGTGTTTTTGTAAGGCAAGCTAGCATTTGTTTCCCAGTCCTCAATGGAGTTGAATCACATGCAGTTTCTGGTCCTACGAGCAAGAATTGTTTTCTGGTAAGGAAAGTCACTATTGCGCTCCCTTTGCCATACACAGTGCAAATAGCTCTCGGGTCTTTTCCCAGCAAGTACAGTGTATCGGACTGAAGAGGAGCTACTGTTCTTGTCGGTTTCTTAAGCAGAGTTGAACTAGATATGGCCTGTGTGTTTAGGAAGCGCAGTTATTATGTTCTGAGCAAGCTCACTGTTCTGGCCCTATAGGAAACACAGTAGAGTAGAAGAGTGCTCTTTTCTCTAAAGCAGAGTGTGTTTCTTGTAAGGCGACCTAGCGTTTGTTTCCCAGTCCTAAATGGAGTTGATTCACATGCAGTTTTTGGTACTACGAGCAAGAGCTGTTTTCTGGTAAGAAGAGTCACTATTGCGCTCCAAATCCCATACACAGTACAAATTGCACTCGCGTCTGTCCCAGCAAGTACAGTGTATTGGACTGAATAGGAGCTACTGTTCTTGTCAGTTTCCTAAGCAGAGTTGAACTAGATATGGCCCGTGCGTAGGAAGCACAGTTCTTTTGTTCTGAGCAAGCTCACTGTTCTGGCCCTATAGGAAACACAGTAGAGTAGAGGAGTGCTCTTTTCTCTAAAGCAGAGTGTGTTTCTTGTAAGGAGAGCTAGTGTTTGTTTCCCAGTCCTAAATGGAGTTGAATCACAAGCAGTTTCTGGTCCTACGAGCAAGAGTTGTTTTATGGTAAGAAGAGTCACTATTGCGCTGCCGTTGCTTTACACAGGACAAATAGCACTGGCGTCTGTTCCCAGCAAGTACAGTGTATTGGACTGAATAGGAGCTACTGTTCTTGTCAGTTTCCTATGCAGAGTTGAACTAGATATGGTCAATGTGTGTAGGAAGCACAGTTCTTT
This sequence comes from Peromyscus eremicus, assembly GCF_949786415.1. Lineage (NCBI taxonomy): Eukaryota > Metazoa > Chordata > Mammalia > Rodentia > Cricetidae > Peromyscus > Peromyscus eremicus. The sequence goes on along the minus strand of NW_026734666.1, from coordinate 124,669 downwards.
TGTTCTGAGCAAGCTCACTGTTTGGACCCCATAGGAAACAACATAGAGTAGAAGAGTACTCTTTTCTCAAAAGCAGAGTGTGTTTCTTGTAAGGCGAGCTAGCATTTCTTTCCCAGTCGTAAATGGAGTTGAATCACATGCAGGTTGTGGTCCTATGAGCAAGAGTTGTTTTCTGGTAAAGAAAGTCACTATTGCACTCCCTTTGCCATAAACAATGCAAATAGCACTCACGTCTGTTCCCAGCAAGTACAGTGTATTGGACTGAAGAGGATCTACTGTTCTTGTCAGGTTCCTAAGCAGAGTTGAACTAGATATGGCCCGTTTGTGTAGGAAGCACAATTCTTATGTTCTGAGCAAGCTCACTCTTCTGGCCCTATAGGCAACAAAGTAGAGTAGAAGAGTGCTCTTTTCTCTAAAGCAGAGTGTATTTCTTGTAAGGCGAGCTGGTGTTTGTTTCCCAGTCCTATATGGAGTTGAGTCACAGGCAGTTTTTGGTCCTAAGAGCAAGAGTTGTTTTCTAGTAAGAAGAGTCACTATTGTGCTCCAATTGCCATACACAGTGCAAATAGCACTCGCGTCTGTTCCTAGCAAGTAAAGTGTATTGGACTGAAGAGGATCTACTGTTCTTGTCAGGTTCCTAAGCAGACTTGAAGTAGATATGGCCGTGTGTGTAGGAAGCACAGTTTGTTTGTTCTGAGCAAGCTCACTGTTCAGACCCCATAGGAAACACAGTAGAGTAGAAGAGTGCTTTTTTCTCAAAAGCAGAGAGTGTTCCTTGTAAGGCGAGCTAGTGTTTGTTTCCCATTCCTAAATGGAGTTGAATCACATGCAGTTTCTGGTCCTACGAGCAAGAGTTGTTTCTGGTAAGAAAAGTCACTATTGCGGTCCCATTGCCATACACAGTGCAAATAGCCCTCCCGTCTGTTCCCAGCAAGTACAGTGTATTGGAATGAAGAGGAGCTACTCTTCTTCTCAGTTTCCTAAGCAGAGTTGAACTAGATATAGCCCGTGTGTAGGAAGCACAGTTCTTTTTTTTCTGAGCAAGCTCACTGTTCTGACCCTATAGGAAATACAGTAGAGTAGAAGAGTGCTCTTTTCTCAAAAGCAGAGTGTGTTTCTTGTAAAGCGAGCTAGAGTTTGTTTCCCAGTCCTAAATGGATTTGAGTCACATGCAATTTTTTGTCTTACAAGCAAGTGTTGTTTTCTGGTTAGAGGAGTCACTATTGTGCTCCAATTGCCATACACAGTGCAAATAGCACTGGCGTCTGTTCCCAGGAAGTACAGTGTATTGGACTGAAAAGGATCTACTGTTCTTGTCAGTTTCCTAAGCAGAGTTGAACTAGATATGTCCCATGTTTATGAAGCACAGTTCTTTTGTTCTGAGCAAGCTCACTGTTCGGACCCCATAGGAAACAGTGTAGAGTAGAAGAGTGCTCTTTTCTCAAAAGCAGAGTGTGTTTCATGTAAGGCGAGCTAGCATTTGTTTCCTAGTCCTAAATGGAGTTGAATCACATGCAGTTTCTGGTCCTACGAGCAAGAGTTGTTTTCTGGTAAGGAAAGTCACTATTGTGCTCCCTTTGCCATACACAGTGCAAATAGCACTCGCGTCTTTTCCCAGCAAGTACAGTGTATCGGACTGAAGAGGAGCTACTGTTCTTGTCAGTTTCCTAAGCAGAGTTGAACTAGATATGGCCCGTGTGTGTAGGAAGCACAGTTCTTTTGTTCTGAGCAAGCTCACTGTTCTGGCCCTATAGGAAACACAGTAGAGTAGAAGAGTGCTCTTTTCTCAAAAGCAGAGTGTGTTCCTTGTAAGGCGAGCTAGCGTTTGTTTCCTAGTCCTAAATGGAGTTGAATCACATGCAGTTTCTGGTCCTACGAACAAGAGTTGTTTTCTGGTAAGGAAAGTCACTATTGTGCTCACATTGCCCTACACAAGCCAAATAGCACTCGCGTCTTTTAACAGCAAGTACAGTGTATTGGACTGATTAGGAGCTACTGTTCTTGTCAGTTTCCTAAGCAGAGTTGAACTAGATATGGTCCGTGTGTGTAGGAAGCACAGTTCTTTTGTTCTGAGCAAGCTCACTGTGTGGACCCCATAGGAAACACAGTAGAGTACAGGAGTGCTCTTTTCTCTAAAGCAGAGTGTGTTTCTTGTAAGGCGAGCTTGCGTTTGTTTCCCAGTCCTAAATGGAGTGGAATCACATGCAGTTTCTGATCCTACGAGCAAGAGTTGTTTTCTGGTAAGGAAAGTCACTATTGCGCTCCGATTGCCATACACAGTGCAAATAGCACATGCATTTGTTCCCAGCAAGTACAGTGCATTGGACTGAAGAGGAGCTACTATTCTTGTCAGTTTCCTAAGCAGAGTTGAACTAGATATGGTCCTTGTGTGTAGGAAGAACAGTTCTTTTGTTCTGGACAAGCTCACAGTTTGGACCCCATAGGAAACACAGTAGAGTAGAAGAGTGCTCTTTTCTCTATAGAAGAGTGTGTTTCTTGTAAGGAGAGCTAGCGTTTGTTTCCCAGTTTTAAATGGAGTTGAATCCCATGCAGTTTCTGGTACTACGAGCAAGAGTTGTTTTCTGGTAAGAAGAGTCACTATTGCACTGCCATTGCCATAGACAGGACAAATAGCACTGGCGTCTGTTCAAACCAAGTACAGTGTATTGGACTGAAGAGGATCTACTGTTCTTGTAAGGTTCCTAAGCAGAATTGAACTAGATATGGCCGTGTTTGTGGGAAGCACAGTTCTTTTGTTCTGAGCAAGCTCACTGTTCAGACCCCGTAGAAAACACAGTAGAGTAGAAGAGTGCTCTTTTCTCAAAAGCAGAGTGTGTTTCTTGTAAGGCGAGCTAGCGTTTGTTTCCCAGTCCTAAATGGAGTTGAATCACATGCAGTTTCTGGTCCTACTAGCAAGAGTTGTTTTCTGGTAAGAATAGTCACTATTGCGCTGCCATTGCCATACACAGGACAAATAGCACATGCGTCTGTTCCCAGCAAGTACAGTGTATTGGACTTAAGAGGATCTACTGTTCTTGTCAGTTTCCTAAGCAGAGTTGAACAAGATATGGCCCGTGTGTGTAGGAAGCACAGTTCTTTTGTTATGAGCAAGCTCACTGTTCGGACACCATAGGAAACACAGTAGAGTAGAAGTGTGCTCTTTTCTCAAAAGCAGAGTGTGTTTTTGTAAGGCAAGCTAGCATTTGTTTCCCAGTCCTCAATGGAGTTGAATCACATGCAGTTTCTGGTCCTACGAGCAAGAATTGTTTTCTGGTGAGGAAAGTCACTATTGCGCTCCCTTTGCCATACACAGTGCAAATAGCTCTCGGGTCTTTTCCCAGCAAGTACAGTGTATCGGACTGAAGAGGAGCTACTGTTCTTGTCGGTTTCTTAAGCAGAGTTGAACTAGATATGGCCTGTGTGTTTAGGAAGCGCAGTTATTATGTTCTGAGCAAGCTCACTGTTCTGGCCCTATAGGAAACACAGTAGAGTAGAAGAGTGCTCTTTTCTCTAAAGCAGAGTGTGTTTCTTGTAAGGCGACCTAGCGTTTGTTTCCCAGTCCTAAATGGAGTTGATTCACATGCAGTTTTTGGTACTACGAGCAAGAGCTGTTTTCTGGTAAGAAGAGTCACTATTGCGCTCCAAATCCCATACACAGTACAAATAGCACTCGCGTCTGTCCCAGCAAGTACAGTGTATTGGACTGAATAGGAGCTACTGTTCTTGTCAGTTTCCTAAGCAGAGTTGAACTAGATATGGCCCGTGCGTAGGAAGCACAGTTCTTTTGTTCTGAGCAAGCTCACTGTTCTGGCCCTATAGGAAACACAGTAGAGTAGAGGAGTGCTCTTTTCTCTAAAGCAGAGTGTGTTTCTTGTAAGGAGAGCTAGCGTTTGTTTCCCAGTCCTAAATGGAGTTGAATCACAAGCAGTTTCTGGTCCTACGAGCAAGAGTTGTTTTATGGTAAGAAGAGTCACTATTGCGCTGCCGTTGCTTTACACAGGACAAATAGCACTGGCGTCTGTTCCCAGCAAGTACAGTGTATTGGACTGAATAGGAGCTACTGTTCTTGTCAGTTTCCTATGCAGAGTTGAACTAGATATGGTCAATGTGTGTAGGAAGCACAGTTCTTTTGTTCTGAGCAAGCTCACTGTTTGGACCCCATAGGAAACAACATAGAGTAGAAGAGTACTCTTTTCTCAAAAGCAGAGTGTGTTTCTTGTAAGGCGAGCTAGCATTTCTTTCCCAGTCGTAAATGGAGTTGAATCACATGCAGGTTGTGGTCCTATGAGCAAGAGTTGTTTTCTGGTAAAGAAAGTCACTATTGCACTCCCTTTGCCATAAACAATGCAAATAGCACTCACGTCTGTTCCCAGCAAGTACAGTGTATTGGACTGAAGAGGATCTACTGTTCTTGTCAGGTTCCTAAGCAGAGTTGAACTAGATATGGCCCGTTTGTGTAGGAAGCACAATTCTCATGTTCTGAGCAAGCTCACTCTTCTGGCCCTATAGGCAACAAAGTAGAGTAGAAGAGTTCTCTTTTCTCTAAAGCAGAGTGTATTTCTTGTAAGGCGAGCTGGTGTTTGTTTCCCAGTCCTATATGGAGTTGAGTCACAGGCAGTTTTTGGTCCTAAGAGCAAGAGTTGTTTTCTAGTAAGAAGAGTCACTATTGTGCTCCAATTGCCATACACAGTGCAAATAGCACTCGCGTCTGTTCCTAGCAAGTAAAGTGTATTGGACTGAAGAGGATCTACTGTTCTTGTCAGGTTCCTAAGCAGACTTGAAGTAGATATGGCCGTGTGTGTAGGAAGCACAGTTTGTTTGTTCTGAGCAAGCTCACTGTTCAGACCCCATAGGAAACACAGTAGAGTAGAAGAGTGCTTTTTTCTCAAAAGCAGAGAGTGTTCCTTGTAAGGCGAGCTAGTGTTTGTTTCCCATTCCTAAATGGAGTTGAATCACATGCAGTTTCTGGTCCTACGAGCAAGAGTTGTTTCTGGTAAGAAAAGTCACTATTGCGGTCCCATTGCCATACACAGTGCAAATAGCCCTCCCGTCTGTTCCCAGCAAGTACAGTGTATTGGAATGAAGAGGAGCTACTCTTCTTCTCAGTTTCCTAAGCAGAGTTGAACTAGATATAGCCCGTGTGTAGGAAGCACAGTTCTTTTTTTCTGAGCAAGCTCACTGTTCTGACCCTATAGGAAATACAGTAGAGTAGAAGAGTGCTCTTTTCTCAAAAGCAGAGTGTGTTTCTTGTAAAGCGAGCTAGAGTTTGTTTCCCAGTCCTAAATGGATTTGAGTCACATGCAATTTTTTGTCTTACAAGCAAGTGTTGTTTTCTGGTTAGAGGAGTCACTATTGTGCTCCAATTGCCATACACAGTGCAAATAGCACTGGCGTCTGTTCCCAGGAAGTACAGTGTATTGGACTGAAAAGGATCTACTGTTCTTGTCAGTTTCCTAAGCAGAGTTGAACTAGATATGTCCCATGTGTATGAAGCACAGTTCTTTTGTTCTGAGCAAGCTCACTGTTCGGACCCCATAGGAAACAGTGTAGAGTAGAAGAGTGCTCTTTTCTCAAAAGCAGAGTGTGTTTCATGTAAGGCGAGCTAGCATTTGTTTCCTAGTCCTAAATGGAGTTGAATCACATGCAGTTTCTGGTCCTACGAGCAAGAGTTGTTTTCTGGTAAGGAAAGTCACTATTGTGCTCCCTTTGCCATACACAGTGCAAATAGCACTCGCGTCTTTTCCCAGCAAGTACAGTGTATCGGACTGAAGAGGAGCTACTGTTCTTGTCAGTTTCCTAAGCAGAGTTGAACTAGATATGGCCCGTGTGTGTAGGAAGCACAGTTCTTTTGTTCTGAGCAAGCTCACTGTTCTGGCCCTATAGGAAACACAGTAGAGTAGAAGAGTGCTCTTTTCTCAAAAGCAGAGTGTGTTCCTTGTAAGGCGAGCTAGCGTTTGTTTCCTAGTCCTAAATGGAGTTGAATCACATGCAGTTTCTGGTCCTACGAACAAGAGTTGTTTTCTGGTAAGGAAAGTCACTATTGTGCTCACATTGCCCTACACAAGGCAAATAGCACTCGTGTCTTTTAACAGCAAGTACAGTGTATTGGACTGATTAGGAGCTATTGTTCTTGTCAGTTTCCTAAGCAGAGTTGAACTAGATATGGTCCGTGTGTGTAGGAAGCACAGTTCTTTTGTTCTGAGCAAGCTCACTGTGTGGACCCCATAGGAAACACAGTAGAGTACAGGAGTGCTCTTTTCTCTAAAGCAGAGTGTGTTTCTTGTAAGGCGAGCTTGCGTTTGTTTCCCAGTCCTAAATGGAGTGGAATCACATGCAGTTTCTGATCCTACGAGCAAGAGTTGTTTTCTGGTAAGGAAAGTCACTATTGCGCTCCGATTGCCATACACAGTGCAAATAGCACATGCATTTGTTCCCAGCAAGTACAGTGCATTGGACTGAAGAGGAGCTACTATTCTTGTCAGTTTCCTAAGCAGAGTTGAACTCGATATGGTCCTTGTGTGTAGGAAGAACAGTTCTTTTGTTCTGGACAAGCTCACAGTTTGGACCCCATAGGAAACACAGTAGAGTAGAAGAGTGCTCTTTTCTCTATAGAAGAGTGTGTTTCTTGTAAGGAGAGCTAGCGTTTGTTTCCCAGTTTTAAATGGAGTTGAATCCCATGCAGTTTCTGGTACTACGAGCAAGAGTTGTTTTCTGGTAAGAAGAGTCACTATTGCACTGCCATTGCCATAGACAGGACAAATAGCACTGGCGTCTGTTCAAACCAAGTACAGTGTATTGGACTGAAGAGGATCTACTGTTCTTGTAAGGTTCCTAAGCAGAATTGAACTAGATATGGCCGTGTTTGTGGGAAGCACAGTTCTTTTGTTCTGAGCAAGCTCACTGTTCAGACCCCGTAGAAAACACAGTAGAGTAGAAGAGTGCTCTTTTCTCAAAAGCAGAGTGTGTTTCTTGTAAGGCGAGCTAGCGTTTGTTTCCCAGTCCTAAATGGAGTTGAATCACATGCAGTTTCTGGTCCTACGAGCAAGAGTTGTTTGCTGGTAAGAATAGTCACTCTTGCGCTGCCATTGCCATACACAGGACAAATAGCACATGCGTCTGTTCCCAGCAAGTACAGTGTATTAGACTTAAGAGGATCTACTGTTCTTGTCAGTTTCCTAAGCAGAGTTGAACTAGATATGACCCGTGTGTATAGGAAGCACAGTTCTTTTGTTATGAGCAAGCTCACTGTTCGGACACCATAGGAAACACAGTAGAGTAGAAGTGTGCTCTTTTCTCAAAAGCAGAGTGTGTTTTTGTAAGGCAAGCTAGCGTTTGTTTCCCAGTCCTAAATGGAGTTGAATCACATGCAGTTTCTGGTCCTACGAGCAAGAGTTGTTTCCTGGTAAGGAAAGTCACTATTGTGCTCTCTTTGCCATACACAGTGCAAATACCACTCGTGTCTGTTCCCAGAAAATACAGTGTATTGGACTGAAGAGGAGCTACTGTTCTTGTCAGTTTGCTAAGCAGAGTTGAACTAGATATAGTCCGTGTGTGTAGGAATCACAATTCTTTTGTTCTGAGCAAGCTCACTGTTTGGACCCCATAGGAAACACAGTAGAGTAGAAGAGTGCTCTTTTTTTTAAAGCAGAGTGTGTTTTTTGTAATGCGAGCTATCGTTTGATTCCCAGTCCTAAATGGAGTGGAATCACATGCAGTTTCTCGTCCTACGAGCAAGAGTTGTTTTCTGGTAAGAATATTCACTATTGCGCTGCCATTGCCATACAGAGGACAAATAGCACTGGCGTCTGTTCCCAGCAAGTACAGTGTATTGGACTGAAGAGGATCTACTATTCTTTTCAGGTTCCTAAGCAGAATTGAACTAGATTTTGCCATGTGTGTAGGAAGCTCAGTTCTTTTGTTCTGAGCAAGCTCACTGTTCGGAACCCATAGGAAACACAGTAGAGTAGAAGAGTGCTCTTTTCTCAAAAGCAGAGTGTGTTTCTGTAAGGCGAGCTAGCGTTTGTTTCCCAGTACTAAATGGAGTTGAATCACATGAAGTTTCTGGTCCTACGAGCAAGAGTTGTTTTCTGGTAAGGAAAGTCACTATTGCGCTCTCATTGCCATACACAGTGCAAATAGCACTCGCGTCTGTTCCCAGAAAGTACAGTGTATTGGACTGAAGAGGAGCTACTGTTCTTGTCAGTTTCCTAAGCAGATTTGAACTACATATGGTGCGTGTGTGTAGGAAGCACAGTTCTTTTGTTCTGAGAAAGCTCACTGTTTGGGCCCCATAGGAAACACAGTAGAGTAGAAGAGTGCTCTTTTCTCTAAAGCAGAGTGTGTTTCTTGTAAGGCGAGCTTGCGTTTGTTTTCCAGTCCTAAATGGAGTGGAATCACATGCAGTTTCTGGTCCTACGAGTAACAGTTGTTTTCTGGTAAGGAAATCTCTATTGCGCTCCCATTGCCATACACAGTGCAAATAGCACATGCGTCTGTTCCCAGCAAGTACAGTGTATTGGACTGAACAGGAGCTACTGTTCTTGTCAGTTTCCTCAGCAGAGTTGAACTAGATATGGTGCGTGTGTGTAGGAAGAACAGTTCTTTTGTTCTGGGCAAGCTCACAGTTTGGACCCCATAGGAAACACAGTAGAGTAGACGAGTGCTCTTTTCTCTAAAGCAGAGTGTGTTTCTTGTAAGGAGAACTAGCGTTTGTTTCCCAGTTTTAAATGGAGTTGAATCATATGCAGTTTCTGGTACTACGATCAAGAGTTGTTTTCTGGTAAGAAGAGTCACTATTGCACTGCCATTGCCAAGAACAGGACATATAGCACTGGCGACTGTTCGCAGCCAATACAGTGTATTGGACTGAAGAGGATCTACTGTTCTTGTCAGGTTCCTAAGCAGACTTGAAGTAGATATGGCCGTGTGTGTAGGAAGCACAGTTTTTTTGTTCTGAGCAAGCTCACTGTTCGGACCCCATAGGAAACACAGTAGAGTAGAAGAGTGCTTTTTTCTCAATAGCAGAGTATGTTTCTTGTAAGGCGAGCTAGTGTTTGTTTCCCATTCCTAAATGGAGTTGAATCACATGCAGTTTCTGGTCCTACGAGCAAGAGTTGTTTTCTGGCAAGGAAAGTCACTATTGTGCTCCCATTGCCATACACAGTGCAAATAGCCCTCCTGTCTGTTCCCAGCAAGTACAGTGTATTGGAATGAAGAGGAGCTACTCTTCTTCTCAGTTTCCTAAGCAGAGTTGAACTAGATATGGCCCGTGTGTAGGAAGCACAGTACTTTTTTCTGAGCAAGCTCGCTGTTCTGGCCCTATAGGAAATACAGTAGAGTAGAAGAGTGCTCTTTTCTCTAAAGCAGAGTGTGTTTCTTGTAAGGCGAGCTTGCGTTTGTTTCCCAGTCCTAAATGGAGTGGAATCACATGCTGTTTCTGGTCCTACGAGCAACAGTTGTTTTCTGGTAAGGAAAGTCACTGTTGTGCTCCCATTGCCATACACAGTGCAAATAGCACATGCGTCTGTTCCCAGCAAGTACAGTGTATTGGACTGAACAGGGGCTACTGTTCTTGTCAGTTTCCTCAGCAGAGTTGAACTAGATATGGTCCGTGTGTGTAGAAAGAACAGTTCTTTTGTTCTGGGCAAGCTCACAGTTTGGACCCCATAGGAAACACAGTAGAGTAGACGAGTGCTCTTTTCTCTAAAGCAGAGTGTGTTTCTTGTAAGGAGAACTAGCGTTTGTTTCCGAGTTTTAAATGGAGTTGAATCCCATGCAGTTTCTGGTACTACGATCAAGAGTTGTTTTCTGGTAAGAAGAGTCACTATTGCACTGCCATTGCTTTAGACAGGACAAATAGCACTGGCGTCTGTTCGCAGCCAATGCAGTGTATTGGACTGAAGAGGATCTACTGTTCTTGTCAGGTTCCTAAGCACACTTGAAGTAGATATGGCCGTGTGTGTAGGAAGCACAGTTTTTTTGTTCTGAGCAAGCTCACTGTTCGGACCCCATAGGAAACAAAGTAGAGTAGAAGAGTGCTTTTTTCTCAAAAGCAGAGTATGTTTCTTGTAAGGCGAGCTAGTGTTTGTTTCCCATTCCTAAGTGGAGTTGAATCACATGCAGTTTCTGGTCCTACGAGCAAGAGTTGTTTTCTGGCAAGGAAAGTCACTATTGTGCTCCCATTGCCATACACAGTGCAAATAGCCCTCCTGTTTGTTCGCAGCAAGTACAGTGTATTGGACTGAAGAGGTTCTACTGTTCTTGTCAGTTTCCTAAGCAGAGTTGAACTAGATATGGCCAGTGTGTGTAGGAAGCACAGTTCTTTTGTTCTGAGCAAGCTCACTGTTTGGACCACATAGGAAACACAGGAGAATAGAAGAGTACTCTTTTCTCAAAAGCAGAGTGTGTTTCTTGTAAGGCGAGCTAGAGTTTGTTTAACAGTCCTAAATGGAGTTGAGTCACATGGACTTTTTTGTCCTACGAGCAAGAGTTGTTTTCTGGTCAGACGAGTCACTATTGTGCTCCAATTGCCATACACAGTGCAAATAGCACTCGCGACTGTTCCCAGCAAGTACAGTGTATTGGAATGAAGAGGAGCTACTGTTCTTGTAAGGTTCCTAAGCAGAATTGAACTAGATATGGTCCGTGTGTGTAGGAAGCACAGTTGTTTTGTTCTGAGCAAGCTCACTGTTTGGACCACATAGGAAACACAGGAGAATAGAAGAGTACTCTTTTCTCAAAAGAAGAGTGTGTTTCTTGTAAGGCGAGCTAGCGTTTGTTTCCCAGTCCTAAATAGAGTTGAATCACATGCAGTTTCTGGTCCTATGAGCAAGAGTTGTTTTCTGGTAAGGAAAGTCATTATTGCGCTACCATTGCCATACACAGTGCAAATAGCACTCGCGTCTGTTCCCAGCAAATACAGTGTATCGGACTGAAGAGGAGCTACTGTTCTTGTCAGTTTCCTAAGCAGATTTGAACTACATATGGTCCGTGTGTAGGAAGCATAGTTCTCTTGTTCTGAGCAAGCTCACTGTTTGGACCCCATAGGAAACACAGTAGAGTAGAAGAGTGCTCTTTTTTCTAAAGCAGAGTGTGTTTCTTGTAAGGCGAGCTAGCGTTTGTTTCCCAGTCCTAAATGGAGTGGAATCACATGCAGTTTCTGGTCCTACGAGTAACAGTTGTTTTCTGGTAAGGAAATCTCTATTGCGCTCCCATTGCCATACACAGTGCAAATAGCACATGCGTCTGTTCCCAGCAAGTACAGTGTATTGGACTGAACAGGAGCTACTGTTCTTGTCAGTTTCCTCAGCAGAGTTGAACTAGATATGGTGCGTGTGTGTAGGAAGAACAGTTCTTTTGTTCTGGGCAAGCTCACTGTTCTGGCCCTATAGGAAACACAGTAGAGTAGAAGAGTGCTTTTTTCTCTAAAGCAGAGTGTGTTTCTTGTAAGGCGAGCTAGCGTTTGTTTCCCAGTCCTAAATGGAGTTGATTCACATGCAGTTTTTGGTACTACGAGCAAGAGCTGTTTTCTGTTAAGAAGAGTCACTATTGCGCTCCAAATCCCATACACAGTACAAATAGCACTCGCGTCTGTCCCAGCAAGTACAGTGTATTGGACTGAATAGGAGCTACTGTTCTTGTCAGTTTCCTAAGCAGAGTTGAACTAGATATGGCCCGTGCATAGGAAGCACAGTTCTTTTGTTCTGAGCAAGCTCACTGTTCTGGCCCTATAGGAAACACAGTAGAGTAGAGGAGTGCTCTTTTCTCTAAAGCAGAGTGTGTTTCTTGTAAGGAGAGCTAGCGTTTGTTTCCCAGTCCTAAATGGAGTTGAATCACAAGCAGTTTCTGGTCCTACGAGCAAGAGTTGTTTTATGGTAAGAAGAGTCACTATTGCGCTGCCGTTGCTTTACACAGGACAAATAGCACTGGCGTCTGTTCCCAGCAAGTACAGTGTATTGGACTGAATAGGAGCTACTGTTCTTGTCAGTTTCCTATGAAGAGTTGAACTAGATATGGTCAATGTGTGTAGGAAGCAAAGTTCTTTTGTTCTGAGCAAGCTCACTGTTTGGACCCCATAGGAAACACCATAGAGTAGAAGAGTACTCTTTTCTCAAAAGCAGAGTGTGTTTCTTGTAAGGCGAGCTAGCATTTCTTTCCCAGTCCTAAATGGAGTTGAATCACATGCAGGTTGTGGTCCTATGAGCAAGAGTTGTTTTCTGGTAAAGAAAGTCACTATTGCACTCCCTTTGCCATAAACAATAAAAATAGCACTCACGTCTGTTCCCAGCAAGTACAGTGTATTGGACTGAAGAGGATCTACTGTTCTTGTCAGGTTCCTAAGCAGAGTTGAACTAGATATGGCCCGTTTGTGTAGGAAGCACAATTCTTATGTTCTGAGCAAGCTCACTCTTCTGGCCCTATAGGAAACAAAGTAGAGTAGAAGAGTGCTCTTTTCTCTAAAGCAGAGTGTATTTCTTGTAAGGCGAGCTGGCGTTTTTTTCCCAGTCCTATATGGAGTTGAGTCACAGGCAGTTTTTGGTCCTAAGAGCAAGAGTTGTTTTCTAGTAAGAAGAGTCACTATTGTGCTCCAATTGCCATACACAGTGCAAATAGCACTCGCGTCTGTTCCTAGCAAGTAAAGTGTATTGGACTGAAGAGGATCTACTGTTCTTGTCAGGTTCCTAAGCAGACTTGATGTAGATATGGCCGTGTGTGTAGGAAGCACAGTTTGTTTGTTCTGAGCAAGCTCACTGTTCAGACCCCATAGAAAACACAGTAGAGTAGAAGAGTGCTTTTTTCTCAAAAGCAGAGAGTGTTCCTTGTAAGGCGAGCTAGTGTTTGTTTCCCATTCCTAAATGGAGTTGAATCACATGCAGTTTCTGGTCCTACGAGCAAGAGTTGTTTCTGGTAAGAAAAGTCACTATTGCGGTCCCATTGCCATACACAGTGCAAATAGCCCTCCCGTCTGTTCCCAGCAAGTACAGTGTATTGGAATGAAGAGGAGCTACTCTTCTTCTCAGTTTCCTAAGCAGAGTTGAACTAGATATAGCCCGTGTGTAGGAAGCACAGTTCTTTTTTTCTGAGCAAGCTCACTGTTCTGACCCTATAGGAAATACAGTAGAGTAGAAGAGTGCTCTTTTCTCAAAAGCAGAGTGTGTTTCTTGTAAAGCGAGCTAGAGTTTGTTTCCCAGTCCTAAATGGATTTGAGTCACATGCAGTTTTTTTCTTACAAGCAAGTGTTGTTTTCTGGTTAGAGGAGTCACTATTGTGCTCCAATTGCCATACACAGTGCAAATAGCACATGCGTCTGTTCCCAGCAAGTACAGTGTATTGGACTGAACAGGGGCTACTGTTCTTGTCAGTTTCCTCAGCAGAGTTGAACTAGATATGGTCCGTGTGTGTAGGAAGAACAGTTCTTTTGTTCTGGGCAAGCTCACAGTTTGGACCCCATAGGAAACACAGTAGAGTAGACGAGTGCTCTTTTCTCTAAAGCAGAGTGTGTTTCTTGTAAGGAGAACTAGCGTTTGTTTCCGAGTTTTAAATGGAGTTGAATCCCATGCAGTTTCTGGTACTACGATCAAGAGTTGTTTTCTGGTAAGAAGAGTCACTATTGCACTGCCATTGCCGTAGACAGGACAAATAGCACTGGCGTCTGTTCGCAGCCAATGCAGTGTATTGGACTGAAGAGGATCTACTGTTCTTGTCAGGTTCCTAAGCACACTTGAAGTAGATATGGCCGTGTGTGTAGGAAGCACAGTTTTTTTGTTCTGAGCAAGCTCACTGTTCGGACCCCATAGGAAACAAAGTAGAGTAGAAGAGTGCTTTTTTCTCAAAAGCAGAGTATGTTTCTTGTAAGGCGAGCTAGTGTTTGTTTCCCATTCCTAAGTGGAGTTGAATCACATGCAGTTTCTGGTCCTACGAGCAAGAGTTGTTTTCTGGCAAGGAAAGTCACTATTGTGCTCCCATTGCCATACACAGTGCAAATAGCCCTCCTGTTTGTTCGCAGCAAGTACAGTGTATTGGACTGAAGAGGTTCTACTGTTCTTGTCAGTTTCCTAAGCAGAGTTGAACTAGATATGGCCAGTGTGTGTAGGAAGCACAGTTCTTTTGTTCTGAGCAAGCTCACTGTTTGGACCACATAGGAAACACAGGAGAATAGAAGAGTACTCTTTTCTCAAAAGCAGAGTGTGTTTCTTGTAAGGCGAGCTAGAGTTTGTTTAACAGTCCTAAATGGAGTTGAGTCACATGGACTTTTTTGTCCTACGAGCAAGAGTTGTTTTCTGGTCAGACGAGTCACTATTGTGCTCCAATTGCCATACACAGTGCAAATAGCACTCGCGACTGTTCCCAGCAAGTACAGTGTATTGGAATGAAGAGGAGCTACTGTTCTTGTAAGGTTCCTAAGCAGAATTGAACTAGATATGGTCCGTGTGTGTAGGAAGCACAGTTGTTTTGTTCTGAGCAAGCTCACTGTTTGGACCACATAGGAAACACAGGAGAATAGAAGAGTACTCTTTTCTCAAAAGAAGAGTGTGTTTCTTGTAAGGCGAGCTAGCGTTTGTTTCCCAGTCCTAAATAGAGTTGAATCACATGCAGTTTCTGGTCCTATGAGCAAGAGTTGTTTTCTGGTAAGGAAAGTCATTATTGCGCTACCATTGCCATACACAGTGCAAATAGCACTCGCGTCTGTTCCCAGCAAATACAGTGTATCGGACTGAAGAGGAGCTACTGTTCTTGTCAGTTTCCTAAGCAGATTTGAACTACATATGGTCCGTGTGTAGGAAGCATAGTTCTCTTGTTCTGAGCAAGCTCACTGTTTGGACCCCATAGGAAACACAGTAGAGTAGAAGAGTGCTCTTTTTTCTAAAGCAGAGTGTGTTTCTTGTAAGGCGAGCTAGCGTTTGTTTCCCAGTCCTAAATGGAGTGGAATCACATGCAGTTTCTGGTCCTACGAGTAACAGTTGTTTTCTGGTAAGGAAATCTCTATTGCGCTCCCATTGCCATACACAGTGCAAATAGCACATGCGTCTGTTCCCAGCAAGTACAGTGTATTGGACTGAACAGGAGCTACTGTTCTTGTCAGTTTCCTCAGCAGAGTTGAACTAGATATGGTGCGTGTGTGTAGGAAGAACAGTTCTTTTGTTCTGGGCAAGCTCACTGTTCTGGCCCTATAGGAAACACAGTAGAGTAGAAGAGTGCTTTTTTCTCTAAAGCAGAGTGTGTTTCTTGTAAGGCGAGCTAGCGTTTGTTTCCCAGTCCTAAATGGAGTTGATTCACATGCAGTTTTTGGTACTACGAGCAAGAGCTGTTTTCTGTTAAGAAGAGTCACTATTGCGCTCCAAATCCCATACACAGTACAAATAGCACTCGCGTCTGTCCCAGCAAGTACAGTGTATTGGACTGAATAGGAGCTACTGTTCTTGTCAGTTTCCTAAGCAGAGTTGAACTAGATATGGCCCGTGCATAGGAAGCACAGTTCTTTTGTTCTGAGCAAGCTCACTGTTCTGGCCCTATAGGAAACACAGTAGAGTAGAGGAGTGCTCTTTTCTCTAAAGCAGAGTGTGTTTCTTGTAAGGAGAGCTAGCGTTTGTTTCCCAGTCCTAAATGGAGTTGAATCACAAGCAGTTTCTGGTCCTACGAGCAAGAGTTGTTTTATGGTAAGAAGAGTCACTATTGCGCTGCCGTTGCTTTACACAGGACAAATAGCACTGGCGTCTGTTCCCAGCAAGTACAGTGTATTGGACTGAATAGGAGCTACTGTTCTTGTCAGTTTCCTATGAAGAGTTGAACTAGATATGGTCAATGTGTGTAGGAAGCACAGTTCTTTTGTTCTGAGCAAGCTCACTGTTTGGACCCCATAGGAAACACCATAGAGTAGAAGAGTACTCTTTTCTCAAAAGCAGAGTGTGTTTCTTGTAAGGCGAGCTAGCATTTCTTTCCCAGTCCTAAATGGAGTTGAATCACATGCAGGTTGTGGTCCTATGAGCAAGAGTTGTTTTCTGGTAAAGAAAGTCACTATTGCACTCCCTTTGCCATAAACAATAAAAATAGCACTCACGTCTGTTCCCAGCAAGTACAGTGTATTGGACTGAAGAGGATCTACTGTTCTTGTCAGGTTCCTAAGCAGAGTTGAACTAGATATGGCCCGTTTGTGTAGGAAGCACAATTCTTATGTTCTGAGCAAGCTCACTCTTCTGGCCCTATAGGAAACAAAGTAGAGTAGAAGAGTGCTCTTTTCTCTAAAGCAGAGTGTATTTCTTGTAAGGCGAGCTGGCGTTTTTTTCCCAGTCCTATATGGAGTTGAGTCACAGGCAGTTTTTGGTCCTAAGAGCAAGAGTTGTTTTCTAGTAAGAAGAGTCACTATTGTGCTCCAATTGCCATACACAGTGCAAATAGCACTCGCGTCTGTTCCTAGCAAGTAAAGTGTATTGGACTGAAGAGGATCTACTGTTCTTGTCAGGTTCCTAAGCAGACTTGATGTAGATATGGCCGTGTGTGTAGGAAGCACAGTTTGTTTGTTCTGAGCAAGCTCACTGTTCAGACCCCATAGAAAACACAGTAGAGTAGAAGAGTGCTTTTTTCTCAAAAGCAGAGAGTGTTCCTTGTAAGGCGAGCTAGTGTTTGTTTCCCATTCCTAAATGGAGTTGAATCACATGCAGTTTCTGGTCCTACGAGCAAGAGTTGTTTCTGGTAAGAAAAGTCACTATTGCGGTCCCATTGCCATACACAGTGCAAATAGCCCTCCCGTCTGTTCCCAGCAAGTACAGTGTATTGGAATGAAGAGGAGCTACTCTTCTTCTCAGTTTCCTAAGCAGAGTTGAACTAGATATAGCCCGTGTGTAGGAAGCACAGTTCTTTTTTTCTGAGCAAGCTCACTGTTCTGACCCTATAGGAAATACAGTAGAGTAGAAGAGTGCTCTTTTCTCAAAAGCAGAGTGTGTTTCTTGTAAAGCGAGCTAGAGTTTGTTTCCCAGTCCTAAATGGATTTGAGTCACATGCAGTTTTTTTCTTACAAGCAAGTGTTGTTTTCTGGTTAGAGGAGTCACTATTGTGCTCCAATTGCCATACACAGTGCAAATAGCACTGGCGTCTGTTCCCAGGAAGTACAGTGTATTGGACTGAAAAGGATCTACTGTTCTTGTCAGTTTCCTAAGCAGAGTTGAACTAGATATGTCCCGTGTGTATGAAGCACAGTTCTTTTGTTCTGAGCAAGCTCACTGTTCTGGCCCTATAGGAAACACAGTAGAGTAGAAGAGTGCTCTTTTCTCAAAAGCAGAGTGTGTTCCTTGTAAGGCGAGCTAGCGTTTGTTTCCTAGTCCTAAATGGAGTTGAATCACATGCAGTTTCTGGTCCTACGAACAAGAGTTGTTTTCTGGTAAGGAAAGTCACTATTGTGCTCACATTGCCCTACACAAGGCAAATAGCACTCGCGTCTTTTAACAGCAAGTACAGTGTATTGGACTGAAGAGGAGCTACTGTTCTTGTCAGTTTCCTAAGCAGAGTTGAACTAGATAAGGTCCGTGTGTGTAGGAAGCTCAGTTCTTTTGTTCTGAGCAAGCTCACTGTGTGGACCCCATAGGAAACACAGTAGAGTACAGGAGTGCTCTTTTCTCTAAAGCAGAGTGTGTTTCTTGTAAGGCGAGCTTGCATTTGTTTCCAAGTCCTAAATGGAGTGGAATCACATGCAGTTTCTGATCCTACGAGCAAGAGTTGTTTTCTGGTAAGGAAAGTCACTATTGTGCTCCGATTGCCATACACAGTGCAAATAGCACATGCATTTGTTCCCAGCAAGTACAGTGCATTGGACTGAAGAGGAGCTACTATTCTTGTCAGTTTCCTAAGCAGAGTTGAACTAGATATGGTCCTTGTGTGTAGGAAGAACAGTTCTTTTGTTCTGGACAAGCTCACAGTTTGGACCCCATAGGAAACACAGTAGAGTAGAAGAGTGCTCTTTTCTCTATAGAAGAGTGTGTTTCTTGTAAGGAGAGCTAGCGTTTGTTTCCCAGTTTTAAATGGAGTTGAATCCCATGCAGTTTCTGGTACTACGAGCAAGAGTTGTTTTATGGTAAGAAGAGTCACTATTGCACTGCCATTGCCATAGACAGGACAAATAGCACTGGCGTCTGTTCAAAGCAAGTACAGTGTATTGGACTGAAGAGGATCTACTGTTCTTGTAAGGTTCCTAAGCAGAATTGAACTAGATATGGCCGTGTTTGTGGGAAGCACAGTTCTTTTGTTCTGAGCAAGCTCACTGTTCAGACCCCATAGAAAACACAGTAGAGTAGAAGAGTGCTCTTTTCTCAAAAGCAGAGTGTGTTTCTTGTAAGGCGAGCTAGCGTTTGTTTCCCAGTCCTAAATGGAGTTGAATCACATGCAGTTTCTGGTCCTACGAGCAAGAGTTGTTTGCTGGTAAGAATAGTCACTCTTGTGCTGCCATTGCCATACACAGGACAAATAGCACATGCGTCTGTTCCCAGCAAGTACAGTGTATTAGACTTAAGAGGATCTACTGTTCTTGTCAGTTTCCTAAGCAGAGTTGAACTAGATATGACCCGTGTGTGTAGGAAGCACAGTTCTTTTGTTATGAGCAAGCTCACTGTTCGGACACCATAGGAAACACAGTAGAGTAGAAGTGTGCTCTTTTCTCAAAAGCAGAGTGTGTTTTTGTAAGGCAAGCTAGCGTTTGTTTCCCAGTCCTAAATGGAGTTGAATCACATGCAGTTTCTGGTCCTACGAGCAAGAGTTGTTTCCTGGTAAGGAAAGTCACTATTGTGCTCCCTTTGCCATACACAGTGCAAATACCACTCGCGTCTGTTCCCAGAAAATACAGTGTATTGGACTGAAGAGGAGCTACTGTTCTTGTCAGTTTCCTAAGCAGAGTTGAATTACATATGGTTCCTGTGTGTAGGAAGAACAGTTCTTTTGTTCTGAGCAAGCTCACTCTTTGGACCCCATAGGAAACACAGTAGAGTAGAAGAGTGCTCATTTTCTAAAGCAGAGTGTGTTTCTTGTAATGCGAGCTAGCGTTTGTTTCCCAGTCCTAAATGGAGTGGAATCACATGCAGTTTCTGGTCCTACGAGCAAGAGTTGTTTTATGGTAAGAATAGTCACTATTGCGCTGCCATTGCCATAAACAGGACAAATAGCACTGGCGACTGTTCGCAGCCAATACAGTGTATTGGACTGAAGAGGATCTACTGTTCTTGTCAGGTTCCTAAGCACACTTGAAGTAGATATGGCCGTGTGTGTAGGAAGCACAGTTTTTTTGTTCTGAGCAAGCTCACTGTTCGGACCCCATAGGAAACACAGTAGAGTAGAAGAGTGCTCTTTTTTCTAAAGCAGAGTGTGTTTCTTGTAAGGCGAGCTAGTGTTTGTTTCCCATTCCTAAATGGAGTTGAATCACATGCAGTTTCTGGTCCTACGAGCAAGAGTTGTTTTCTGGCAAGGAAAGTCACTATTGTGCTCCCATTGCCATACACAGTGCAAATAGCCCTCCTATCTGTTCGCAGCAAGTACAGTGTATTGGACTGAAGAGGATCTACTGTTCTTGTCAGTTTCCTAAGCAGAGTTGACCTAGATATGGCCAGTGTGTGTAGGAAGCACAGTTCTTTTGTTCTGAGCAAGCTCACTGTTTGGACCACATAGGAAACACAGGAGAATAGAAGAGTACTCTTTTCTCAAAAGCAGAGTGTGTTTCTTGTAAGGCGAGCTAGAGTTTGTTTAACAGTCCTAAATGGAGTTGAGTCACATGGACTTTTTTGTCCTACGAGCAAGAGTTGTTTTCTGGTCAGACGAGTCACTATTGTGCTCCAATTGCTATACACAGTGCAAATAGCACTCGCGACTGTTCCCAGCAAGTACAGTGTATTGGAATGAAGAGGAGCTACTGTTCTTGTAAGGTTCCTAAGCAGAATTGAACTAGATATGGTCCGTGTGTGTAGGAAGCACAGTTGTTTTGTTCTGAGCAAGCTCACTGTTTGGACCACATAGGAAACACAGGAGAATAGAAGAGTACTCTTTTCTCAAAAGAAGAGTGTGTTTCTTGTAAGGCGAGCTAGCGTTTGTTTCCCAGTCCTAAATAGAGTTGAATCACATGCAGTTTCTGGTCCTATGAGCAAGAGTTGTTTTCTGGTAAGGAAAGTCATTATTGCGCTACCATTGCCATACACAGTGCAAATAGCACTCGCGTCTGTTCCCAGCAAATACAGTGTATCGGACTGAAGAGGAGCTACTGTTCTTGTCAGTTTCCTAAGCAGATTTGAACTACATATGGTCCGTGTGTAGGAAGCATAGTTCTTTTGTTCTGAGCAAGCTCACTGTTTGGACCCCATAGGAAACACAGTAGAGTAGAAGAGTGCTCTTTTTTCTAAAGCAGAGTGTGTTTCTTGTAAGGCGAGCTAGCGTTTGTTTCCCAGTCCTAAATGGAGTGGAATCACATGCATTTCCTGGTCCTACGAGCAAGAGTTGTTTTATGGTAAGAATAGACACTATTGCGCTGCCATTGCCATACACAGGACAAATAGCACTGGTGTCTGTTCCCAGCAAGTACAGTGTATTGGACTGAAGACGATCTACTGTTCTTGTCAGGTTCCTAAGCAGAATTGAACTAGATATGGCCGTGTGTGTGTAGGAAGCACAGTTTTTTTGTTCTGAGCAAGCTCACTGTTCGGACCCCTTAGGAAACCCAGTAGAGTAGAAGAGTACTCTTTTCTCAAAAGCAGAGTGTGTTTATTGTAAGGCGCGCTAGCGTTTGTTTTCCAGTCCTAAATGGAGTTGAATCACATGCAGTTTCTGGTCCTACGAGCAAGAGTTGTTTTCTGGTAAGGAAAGTCACTATTGTGCTCTCATTGCCATACACAGTGCAAATAGCACTCGCGTCTGTTCCCACCAAGTACAGTGTATTGGACTGAAGAGGAGCTACTGTTTTTGTCAGTTTCCTAAGAAGAGTTGAACTAGATATGGTCCGTGCGTGTAGGAAGCACAGTACTTTTTTTCTGAGCAAGCTCACTGTTCTGGCCCTATAGGAAATACAGTAGAGTAGAAGAGTGCTCTTTTCTCTAAAGCAGAGTGTGTTTCTTGTAAGGCGAGCTTGCGTTTGTTTCCCAGTCCTAAATGGAGTGGAATCACATGCAGTTCCTGGTCCTACGAGCAACAGTTGTTTTCTGGTAAGGAAAGTCACTGTTGCGCTCCCATTGCCATACACAGTGCAAATAGCACATGCGTCTGTTCCCAGCAAGTACAGTGTATTGGACTGAACAGGAGCTACTGTTCTTGTCAGTTTCCTCAGCAGAGTTGAACTAGATATGGTCCGTGTGTGTAGGAAGAACATTTCTTTTGTTCTGGGCAAGCTCACAGTTTGGACCCCATAGGAAACACAGTAGAGTAGACGAGTGCTCTTTTCTCTAAAGCAGAGTGTGTTTCTTGTAAGGAGAACTAGCGTTTGTTTCCGAGTTTTAAATGGAGTTGAATCCCATGCAGTTTCTGGTACTACGATCAAGAGTTGTTTTCTGGTAAGAAGAGTCACTATTGCACTGCCATTGCCATAGACAGGACAAATAGCACTGGCATGTGTTCGCAGCAAATACAGTGTATTGGACTGAAGAGGATCTACTGTTCTTGTCAGGTTCCTAAGCAGACTTGAAGTAGATATGGCCGTGTGTGTAGGAAGCACAGTTTTTTTGTTCTGAGCAAGCTCACTGTTTGGACCCCATAGGAAACACAGTAGAGTAGAAGAGTGCTTTTTTTCTCAAAAGCAGAGTGTGTTTCTTGTAAGGCGAGCTAGTGTTTGTTTCCCATTCCTAAATGGAGTTGAATCACATACAGTTTCTGGTCCTACGAGCAAGAGTTGTTTTCTGGTAAGGAAAGTCACTATTGTGTTCCCATTGCCATACACAGTGCAAATAGCCTTCCCGTCTGTTCCCAGCAAGTACAGTGTATTGGAATGAAGAGGAGCTACTCTTCTTCTCAGTTTCCTAAGCAGAGTTGAACTAGATACGGCCCGTGTGTAGGAAGCACAGTTCTTTTGTTCTGAGCAATCTCACTGTTCAGACCCCATAGAAAACACAGTAGAGTAGAAGGGTGCTCTTTTCTCTAAAGCAGAGTGTGTTTCTTGTAAGGCGAGCTAGCGTTTGTTTCCCAGTCCTAAATGGAATTGAATCACATGCAGTTTCTGGTCCTACTAGCAAGAGTTGTTTTCTGGTAAGAATAGTCACTATTGCGCTGCCATTGCCATACACAGGACAAATAGCACATGCGTCTGTTCCCAGCAAGTACAGTGTATTGGACTTAAGAGGATCTACTGTTCTTGTCAGTTTCCTAAGCAGAGTTGAACTAGATATGGCCCGTGTGTGTAGGAAGCACAGTTCTTTTGTTATGAGCAAGCTCACTGTTCGGACACCATAGGAAACACAGTAGAGTAGAAGTGTGCTCTTTTCTCAAAAGCAGAGTGTGTTTTTGTAAGGCAAGCTAGCATTTGTTTCCCAGTCCTCAATGGAGTTGAATCACATGCAGTTTCTGGTCCTACGAGCAAGAGTTGTTTTTTGGTAAGGAAAGTCACTATTGCGCTCCCTTTGCCATACACAGTGCAAATAGCTCTCGGGTCTTTTCCCAGCAAGTACAGTGTATCGGACTGAAGAGGAGCTACTGTTCTTGTCGGTTTCTTAAGCAGAGTTGAACTAGATATGGCCTGTGTGTTTAGGAAGCGCAGTTATTATGTTCTGAGCAAGCTCACTGTTCTGGCCCTATAGGAAACACAGTAGAGTAGAAGAGTGCTCTTTTCTCTAAAGCAGAGTGTGTTTCTTGTAAGGCGAGCTAGCGTTTGTTTCCCAGTCCTAAATGGAGTTGATTCACATGCAGTTTTTGGTACTACGAACAAGAGCTGTTTTCTGGTAAGAAGAGTCACTATTGCGCTCCAAATCCCATACACAGTACAAATAGCACTCGCGTCTGTCCCAGCAAGTACAGTGTATTGGACTGAATAGGAGCTACTGTTCTTGTCAGTTTCCTAAGCAGAGTTGAACTAGATATGGCCCGTGCGTAGGAAGCACAGTTCTTTTGTTCTGAGCAAGCTCACTGTTCTGGCCCTATAGGAAACACAGTAGAGTAGAGGAGTGCTCTTTTCTCTAAAGCAGAGTGTGTTTCTTGTAAGGAGAGCTAGCGTTTGTTTCCCAGTCCTAAATGGAGTTGAATCACAAGCAGTTTCTGGTCCTACGAGCAAGAGTTGTTTTATGGTAAGAAGAGTCACTATTGCGCTGCCGTTGCTTTACACAGGACAAATAGCACTGGCGTCTGTTCCCAGCAAGTACAGTGTATTGGACTCAATAGGAGCTACTGTTCTTGTCAGTTTCCTATGCAGAGTTGAACTAGATATGGTCAATGTGTGTAGGAAGCACAGTTCTTTTGTTCTGAGCAAGCTCACTGTTTGGACCCCATAGGAAACACCATAGAGTAGAAGAGTACTCTTTTCTCAAAAGCAGAGTGTGTTTCTTGTAAGGCGAGCTAGCATTTCTTTCCCAGTCGTAAATGGAGTTGAATCACATGCAGGTTGTGGTCCTATGAGCAAGAGTTGTTTTCTGGTAAAGAAAGTCACTATTGCACTCCCTTTGCCATAAACAATGCAAATAGCACTCACGTCTGTTCCCAGCAAGTACAGTGTATTGGACTGAAGAGGATCTACTGTTCTTGTCAGGTTCCTAAGCAGAGTTGAACTAGATATAGCCCGTTTGTGTAGGAAGCACAATTCTCATGTTCTGAGCAAGCTCACTCTTCTGGCCCTATAGGAAACAAAGTAGAGTAGAAGAGTGCTCTTTTCTCTAAAGCAGAGTGTATTTCTTGTAAGGCGTGCTGGCGTTTGTTTCCCAGTCCTATATGGAGTTGAGTCACAGGCAGTTTTTGGTCCTAAGAGCAAGAGTTGTTTTCTAGTAAGAAGAGTCACTATTGTGCTCCAATTGCCATACACAGTGCAAATAGCACTCGCGTCTGTTCCTAGCAAGTAAAGTGTATTGGACTGAAGAGGATCTACTGTTCTTGTCAGGTTCCTAAGCAGACTTGATGTAGATATGGCCGTGTGTGTAGGAAGCACAGTTTGTTTGTTCTGAGCAAGCTCACTGTTCAGACCCCATAGGAAACACAGTAGAGTAGAAGAGTGCTTTTTTCTCAAAAGCAGAGAGTGTTCCTTGTAAGGCGAGCTAGTGTTTGTTTCCCATTCCTAAATGGAGTTGAATCACATGCAGTTTCTGGTCCTACGAGCAAGAGTTGTTTCTGGTAAGAAAAGTCACTATTGCGGTCCCATTGCCATACACAGTGCAAATAGCCCTCCTGTCTGTTCCCAGCAAGTACAGTGTATTGGAATGAAGAGGAGCTACTCTTCTTCTCAGTTTCCTAAGCAGAGTTGAACTAGATATAGCCCGTGTGTAGGAAGCACAGTTCTTTTTTTCTGAGCAAGCTCACTGTTCTGACCCTATAGGAAATACAGTAGAGTAGAAGAGTGCTCTTTTCTCAAAAGCAGAGTGTGTTTCTTGTAAAGCGAGCAAGAGTTTGTTTCCCAGTCCTAAATGGATTTGAGTCACATGCAGTTTTTTGTCTTACACGCAAGTGTTGTTTTCTGGTTAGAGGAGTCACTATTGTGCTCCAATTGCCATACACAGTGCAAATAGCACTGGCGTCTGTTCCCAGGAAGTACAGTGTATTGGACTGAAAAGGATCTACTGTTCTTGTCAGTTTCCTAAGCAGAGTTGAACTAGATATGTCCCGTGTGTATGAAGCACAGTTCTTTTGTTCTGAGCAAGCTCACTGTTCGGACCCCATAGGAAACAGTGTAGAGTAGAAGAGTGCTCTTTTCTCAAAAGCAGAGTGTGTTTCATGTAAGGCGAGCTAGCATTTGTTTCCTAGTCCTAAATGGAGTTGAATCACATGCAGTTTCTGGTCCTACGAGCAAGAGTTGTTTTCTGGTAAGGAAAGTCACTGTTGCGCTCCCTTTGCCATACACAGTGCAAATAGCACTCGCGTCTTTTCCCAGCAAGTACAGTGTATCGGACTGAAGAGGAGCTACTGTTCTTGTCAGTTTCCTAAGCAGAGTTGAACTAGATATGGCCCGTGTGTGTAGGAAGCACAGTTCTTTTGTTCTGAGCAAGCTCACTGTTCTGGCCCTATAGGAAACACAGTAGAGTAGAAGAGTGCTCTTTTCTCAAAAGCAGAGTGTGTTCCTTGTAAGGCGAGCTAGCGTTTGTTTCCTAGTCCTAAATGGAGTTGAATCACATGCAGTTTCTGGTCCTACGAACAAGAGTTGTTTTCTGGTAAGGAAAGTCACTATTGTGCTCACATTGCCCTACACAAGGCAAATAGCACTCGCGTCTTTTAACAGCAAGTACAGTGTATTGGACTGAAGAGGAGCTACTGTTCTTGTCAGTTTCCTAAGCAGAGTTGAACTAGATAAGGTCCGTGTGTGTAGGAAGCACAGTTCTTTTGTTCTGAGCAAGCTCACTCTTTGGACCCCATAGGAAACACAGTAGAGTACAGGAGTGCTCTTTTCTCTAAAGCAGAGTGTGTTTCTTGTAAGGCAAGCTTGCGTTTGTTTCCAAGTCCTAAATGGAGTGGAATCACATGCAGTTTCTGATCCTACGAGCAAGAGTTGTTTTCTGGTAAGGAAAGTCACTATTGTGCTCCGATTGCCATACACAGTGCAAATAGCACATGCATTTGTTCTCAGCAAGTACAGTGCATTGGACTGAAGAGGAGCTACTATTCTTGTCAGTTTCCTAAGCAGAGTTGAACTAGATATGGTCCTTGTGTGTAGGAAGAACAGTTCTTTTGTTCTGGACAAGCTCACAGTTTGGACCCCATAGGAAACACAGTAGAGTAGAAGAGTGCTCTTTTCTCTATAGAAGAGTGTGTTTCTTGTAAGGAGAGCTAGCGTTTGTTTCCCAGTTTTAAATGGAGTTGAATCCCATGCAGTTTCTGGTACTTCGAGCAAGAGTTGTTTTCTGGTAAGAAGAGTCACTATTGCACTGCCATTGCCATAGACAGGACAAATAGCACTGGCGTCTGTTCAAAGCAAGTACAGTGTATTGGACTGAAGAGGATCTACTGTTCTTGTAAGGTTCCTAAGCAGAATTGAACTAGATATGGCCGTGTTTGTGGGAAGCACAGTTCTTTTGTTCTGAGCAAGCTCACTGTTCAGACCCCATAGAAAACACAGTAGAGTAGAAGAGTGCTCTTTTCTCAAAAGCAGAGTGTGTTTCTTGTAAGGCGAGCTAGCGTTTGTTTCCCAGTCCTAAATGGAGTTGAATCACATGCAGTTTCTGGTCCTACGAGCAAGAGTTGTTTGCTGGTAAGAATAGTCACTCTTGCGCTGCCATTGCCATACACAGGACAAATAGCACATGCGTCTGTTCCCAGCAAGTACAGTGTATTAGACTTAAGAGGATCTACTGTTCTTGTCAGTTTCCTAAGCAGAGTTGAACTAGATATGACCCGTGTGTGTAGGAAGCACAGTTCTTTTGTTATGAGCAAGCTCACTGTTCGGACACCATAGGAAACACAGTAGAGTAGAAGTG
The DNA here is from genome assembly GCF_949786415.1 of Peromyscus eremicus. NCBI lineage: Eukaryota > Metazoa > Chordata > Mammalia > Rodentia > Cricetidae > Peromyscus > Peromyscus eremicus. The sequence goes on along the minus strand of NW_026734666.1, from coordinate 98,117 downwards.
TGCTCTTTTCTCAAAAGCAGAGTGTGTTTTTGTAAGGCAAGCTAGCGTTTGTTTCCCAGTCCTAAATGGAGTTGAATCACATGCAGTTTCTGGTCCTACGAGCAAGAGTTGTTTCCTGGTAAGGAAAGTCACTATTGTGCTCCCTTTGCCATACACAGTGCAAATACCACTCGCGTCTGTTCCCAGAAAATACAGTGTATTGGACTGAAGAGGAGCTACTGTTCTTGTCAGTTTGCTAAGCAGAGTTGAACTAGATATAGTCCGTGTGTGTAGGAATCACAATTCTTTTGTTCTGAGCAAGCTCACTGTTTGGACCCCGTAGGAAACACAGTAGAGTAGAAGAGTGCTCTTTTTTCTAAAGCAGAGTGTGTTTCTTGTAATGCGAGCTATCGTTTGATTCCCAGTCCTAAATGGAGTGGAATCACATGCAGTTACTCGTCCTACGAGCAAGAGTTGTTTTCTGGTAAGAATAGTCACTATTGCGCTGCCATTGCCATAAACAGGACAAATAGCACTGGCGACTGTTCGCAGCCAATACAGTGTATTGGACTGAAGAGGATCTACTGTTCTTGTCAGGTTCCTAAGCACACTTGAAGTAGATATGGCCGTGTGTGTAGGAAGCACAGTTTTTTTGTTCTGAGCAAGCTCACTGTTCGGACCCCATAGGAAACACAGTAGAGTAGAAGAGTGCTTTTTTCTCAAAAGCAGAGTATGTTTCTTGTAAGGCGAGCTAGTGTTTGTTTCCCATTCCTAAATGGAGTTGAATCACATGCAGTTTGTGGTCCTACGAGCAAGAGTTGTTTTCTGGCAAGGAAAGTCACTATTGTGCTCCCATTGCCATACACAGTGCAAATAGCCCTCCTATCTGTTCGCAGCAAGTACAGTGTATTGGACTGAAGAGGATCTACTGTTCTTGTCAGTTTCCTAAGCAGAGTTGAACTAGATATGGCCAGTGTGTGTAGGAAGCACAGTTCTTTTGTTCTGAGCAAGCTCACTGTTTGGACCACATAGGAATCACAGGAGAACAGAAGAGTACTCTTTTCTCAAAAGCAGAGTGTGTTTCTTGTAAGGCGAGCTAGAGTTTGTTTAACAGTCCTAAATGGAGTTGAGTCACATGGAGTTTTTTGTCCTACGAGCAAGAGTTGTTTTCTGGTCAGACGAGTCACTATTGTGCTCCAATTGCCATACACAGTGCAAATAGCACTCGCGACTGTTCCCAGCAAGTACAGTGTATTGGAATGAAGAGGAGCTACTGTTCTTGTAAGGTTCCTAAGCAGAATTGAACTAGATATGGTCCGTGTGTGTAGGAAGCACAGTTGTTTTGTTCTGAGCAAGCTCACTGTTTGGACCACATAGGAAACACAGGAGAATAGAAGAGTACTCTTTTCTCAAAAGAAGAGTGTGTTTCTTGTAAGGCGAGCTAGCGTTTGTTTCCCAGTCCTAAATAGAGTTGAATCACATGCAGTTTCTGGTCCTATGAGCAAGAGTTGTTTTCTGGTAAGGAAAGTCATTATTGCGCTACCATTGCCATACACAGTGCAAATAGCACTCGCGTCTGTTCCCAGCAAATACAGTGTATCGGACTGAAGAGGAGCTACTGTTCTTGTCAGTTTCCTAAGCAGATTTGAACTACATATGGTCCGTGTGTAGGAAGCATAGTTCTTTTGTTCTGAGCAAGCTCACTGTTTGGACCCCATAGGAAACACAGTAGAGTAGAAGAGTGCTCTTTTTTCTAAAGCAGAGTGTGTTTCTTGTAAGGCGAGCTAGCGTTTGTTTCCCAGTCCTAAATGGAGTGGAATCACATGCATTTCCTGGTCCTACGAGCAAGAGTTGTTTTATGGTAAGAATAGACACTATTGCGCTGCCATTGCCATACACAGGACAAATAGCACTGGTGTCTGTTCCCAGCAAGTACAGTGTATTGGACTGAAGACGATCTACTGTTCTTGTCAGGTTCCTAAGCAGAATTGAACTAGATATGGCCGTGTGTGTAGGAAGCACAGTTTTTTTGTTCTGAGCAAGCTCACTGTTCGGACCCCTTAGGAAACCCAGTAGAGTAGAAGAGTACTCTTTTCTCAAAAGCAGAGTGTGTTTATTGTAAGGCGCGCTAGCGTTTGTTTTCCAGTCCTAAATGGAGTTGAATCACATGCAGTTTCTGGTCCTACGAGCAAGAGTTGTTTTCTGGTAAGGAAAGTCACTATTGTGCTCTCATTGCCATACACAGTGCAAATAGCACTCGCGACTGTTCCCAGCAAGTACAGTGTATTGGAATGAAGAGGAGCTACTGTTCTTGTAAGGTTCCTAAGCAGAATTGAACTAGATATGGTCCGTGTGTGTAGGAAGCACAGTTGTTTTGTTCTGAGCAAGCTCACTGTTTGGACCACATAGGAAACACAGGAGAATAGAAGAGTACTCTTTTCTCAAAAGAAGAGTGTGTTTCTTGTAAGGCGAGCTAGCGTTTGTTTCCCAGTCCTAAATAGAGTTGAATCACATGCAGTTTCTGGTCCTATGAGCAAGAGTTGTTTTCTGGTAAGGAAAGTCATTATTGCGCTACCATTGCCATACACAGTGCAAATAGCACTCGCGTCTGTTCCCAGCAAATACAGTGTATCGGACTGAAGAGGAGCTACTGTTCTTGTCAGTTTCCTAAGCAGATTTGAACTACATATGGTCCGTGTGTAGGAAGCATAGTTCTTTTGTTCTGAGCAAGCTCACTGTTTGGACCCCATAGGAAACACAGTAGAGTAGAAGAGTGCTCTTTTTTCTAAAGCAGAGTGTGTTTCTTGTAAGGCGAGCTAGCGTTTGTTTCCCAGTCCTAAATGGAGTGGAATCACATGCATTTCCTGGTCCTACGAGCAAGAGTTGTTTTATGGTAAGAATAGACACTATTGCGCTGCCATTGCCATACACAGGACAAATAGCACTGGTGTCTGTTCCCAGCAAGTACAGTGTATTGGACTGAAGACGATCTACTGTTCTTGTCAGGTTCCTAAGCAGAATTGAACTAGATATGGCCGTGTGTGTGTAGGAAGCACAGTTTTTTTGTTCTGAGCAAGCTCACTGTTCGGACCCCTTAGGAAACCCAGTAGAGTAGAAGAGTACTCTTTTCTCAAAAGCAGAGTGTGTTTATTGTAAGGCGCGCTAGCATTTGTTTTCCAGTCCTAAATGGAGTTGAATCACATGCAGTTTCTGGTCCTACGAGCAAGAGTTGTTTTCTGGTAAGGAAAGTCACTATTGTGCTCTCATTGCCATACACAGTGCAAATAGCACTCGCGTCTGTTCCCACCAAGTACAGTGTATTGGACTGAAGAGGAGCTACTGTTTTTGTCAATTTCCTAAGAAGAGTTGAACTAGATATGGTCCGTGCGTGTAGGAAGCACAGTACTTTTTTTCTGAGCAAGCTCACTGTTCTGGCCCTATAGGAAATACAGTAGAGTAGAAGAGTGCTCTTTTCTCTAAAGCAGAGTGTGTTTCTTGTAAGGCGAGCTTGCGTTTGTTTCCCAGTCCTAAATGGAGTGGAATCACATGCAGTTCCTGGTCCTACGAGCAACAGTTGTTTTCTGGTAAGGAAAGTCACTGTTGCGCTCCCATTGCCATACACAGTGCAAATAGCACATGCGTCTGTTCCCAGCAAGTACAGTGTATTGGACTGAACAGGAGCTACTGTTCTTGTCAGTTTCCTCAGCAGAGTTGAACTAGATATGGTCCGTGTGTGTAGGAAGAACATTTCTTTTGTTCTGGGCAAGCTCACAGTTTGGACCCCATAGGAAACACAGTAGAGTAGACGAGTGCTCTTTTCTCTAAAGCAGAGTGTGTTTCTTGTAAGGAGAACTAGCGTTTGTTTCCGAGTTTTAAATGGAGTTGAATCCCATGCAGTTTCTGGTACTACGATCAAGAGTTGTTTTCTGGTAAGAAGAGTCACTATTGCACTGCCATTGCCATACACAGGGCAAATAGCACTCGCGTGTTTTCCCAGCAAGTACAGTGTATTGGACTGAAGAACAGCTACTGTTCTTCTCAGTTTCCTAAGCAGAGTTACATTACATATGGTCCGTGTGTGTAGGAATCACAGTTCTTTTGTTCTGAGCAAGCTCACTGTTTGGACCCCATAGGAAACACAGTAGAGTAGAAGAGTGCTCTTTTTTCTAAAGCAGAGTGTGTTTCTTGTAATGCGAGCTAGCGTTTGTTTCCCAGTCCTAAATGGAGTTGAATCACATGCAGTTTCTGGTCCTACGAGCAAGAGTTGTTTTATGGTAAGAATAGTCACTATTGCGCTGCCATTGCCATACACAGGACAAATAGCACTGGCGTCTGTTCCCAGCAAGTACAGTGTATTGGACTGAAGAGGATCTACTGTTCTTGTCAGGTTCCTAATCAGAATTGAACTAGATAATGCCGTGTGGGTAGGAAGCACAGTTCTTTTGTTCTGAGCAAGCTGACTGTTCTGGCCCTACAGGAAACACAGTAGAGTAGAACAGTGCTCTTTTCTCAAAAGCAGAGTGTGTTTCTTGTTAGGCGAGCTAGAGTTTGTTTCCCATTCCTAAATGGAGTTGAGTCACATGCAGTTTTTTGTCCTACGAACAAGAGTTGTTTTCTGGTCATACGAGTCACTATTGTGTTCCAATTGCCATACACAGTGCAAATAGCACTCGCGACTGTTCCCAGCAAGTACAGTGTATTGGAATGAAGAGGAGATACTGTTCTTGTAAGGTTCCTAAGCAGAATTGAACTAGATATGGTCCGTGTGTGTAGGAAGCACAGTTGTTTTGTTCTGAGCAAGCTCACTGTTTGGACCACATAGGAAACAAAGGAGAATAGAAGAGTGCTCTTTTCTCAAAAGAAGAGTGTGTTTCTTGTAAGTCGCGCTAGTGTTTGTTTCCCAGTCCTAAATGGAGTTGAATCACATGCAGTTTCTGGTCCTACGAGCAAGAGTTGTTTTCTGGTAAGGAAAGTCACTATTGTGCTCTCATTGCCATACACAGTGCAAATAGCACTCGCGTCTGTTCCCAGCAAGTACAGTGTATTGGACTGAAGAGGAGCTACTATTTTTGTCAGTTTCCTAAGCAGAGTTGAACTAGATATGGTTCATGTGTGCAGGAAGCACAGTTCTTTTTTTCTGAGCAAGCTCACTGTTCAGACCCCATAGGAAACACAGTAGAATAGAAGAGTGCTCTTTTCTCAAAAGCAGAGTGTGTTTCTTATAAGGCAAGCTAGAGTTTGTTTCCCAGTCCTAAATGGAGTTGAATCACATGCAGTTTCTGGTCCTACGATCAAGAGTTGTTTTCTGGTAAGGAAAGTCACTATTGCGCTCCCTTTGCCCTACACAAGGCAAATAGCACTCACGTCTTTTCCTAGCAAGTACAGTGTATTGGACTGAAGAGGAGCTACTGTTCTTGTCAGGTTCCTAAGCAGAGTTGAACTAGATATGGTCCGTGTGTGTAGGAGGCACAGTTTTTTTGTTCTGAGCAAGCTCACTTTTCGGACCCCATAGGAAACACAGTAGAGTAGAAGAGTGCTCTTTTCCCAAAAGGAGAGTGTGTTTTAAGTAAAGCGAGCTAGCATTTGTTTCCTAGTACTAAATGGAGTTGAATCACATGCAGTTTCTGGTCCTACGAGCAAGAGTTGTTTTCTTTTAAGGAAAGTCACTATTGCGCTCCCATTGCCATACACAGTGCAAATAGCACTCGCGTCTGTTCCCAGCAAGTAAGGTGTATCGGACTGAAGAGGAGCTACTGTTCTTGTCAGTTTCCTAAGCAGAGTTGAACTAGATATGGCCCGTGTGTGGGAAGCACATTTCTTTTGTTCTGAGCAAGCTCACTGTTCTGGCCCCATAGGAAACACAGTAGAGTAGAAGAGTGCTCTTTTCTCTATAGCAGAGTGTGTTTCTTGTAAGGCGAGCTAGCGTTTGTTTCCCAGTACTAAATGGAGTTGAATCACATGCAGTTTCTGGTCCTAGGAGCAAGAGTTTTTTTATGGTAAGAATAGTCACTATTGCGCTGCCATTGCCATACACAGGACAAATCGCACTGGCGTCTGTTTCCAACAAGTACAGTGAATTGGACTGAAGAGGATCTACGGTTCTTGTCAGGTTCATAAGCAGAATTGAACTAGGTATGGCCGTGTGTGTAGGAAGCACAGTTATTATGTTCTGAGCAAGCTCACTGTTCTGGCCCTATATGGAACGCAGTAGAGTAGAAGAGTGCTCTTTTCTCTAAAGCAGAGTGTGTTTCTTGTAAGGCGAGCTCGCGTATGTTTCCCAGTCCTAAATGGAGTTGAGTCTCATGCAGTTTTTGGTCCTACGAGCAAGAGTTGTTTTCTGGTAAGAAGAGTCACTATTGTGCTCCAAACGCCATACACAGTGCAAATAGCACTTGCGTCTGTTCCTAGCAAGTACAGTGTATTGGACTGAATAGGAGCTACTGTTCTTGTCAGTTTCCTAAGCAGAGTTGAACTAGATATGATACATGTGTGTAGGAAGCACAGTTCTTTTGTTCTGAGCAAGCTCACTGTTTGAACCCCATAGGAAACACAGTAGAGTAGAAGAGTGCTCTTTTCTCAAAAGCAGAGTGTGTTTCTTGGAAGGCGAGCTAGCATTTGTTTCCCAGTCCTAAATGGAGTTGAATCACATGCAGTTTCTGGTCCTACGAGCAAGAGATGTTTTCTGGTAAGGAAATTCACTATTGCGCTCCCATTGCCATACACAGTGCAAATAGCACTCACGTCTGTTCCCAGCAAGTACAGTGTATCGGACTGAAGAGGAGCTACTGTTCTTGTCAGTTTCCTAAGCAGAGTTGAACTACATATGGTCGGTGTGTGTAGGAAGCACAGTTCTTTTGTTCTGACCAAGCTCACTGTTTGGGCCCCATAGGAAACACAGTAGAGTAGAAGAGTGCTCTTTTCTCTAAAGCAGAGTGTGTTTCTTGTAAGGCGAGCTAGCATTTGTTTCCCAGTCCTAAATGGAGTTGAATCACATGCAGTGTCTGGACCTACGAGCAAGAGTTGTTTTATGGTAAGAATAGTCACTATTGCGCTGCCATTGCCATACACAGGACAAATAGCACATGCGTCTGTTCCCAGCAAGTACAGTGTACTGGAATGAATAGGATCTATTGTTTTTGTCAGGTTCCTAAGCAGAATTGAACTAGATATGGCCGTGTGTGTAGGAAGCACAGTTCTTTTGTTCTGAGCAACCTCACTGTTTGGACCCCACAGGAAACAGAGTAGAGTAGAAGAGTGCTCTTTTCTCTAAAGCAGAGTGTGTTTCTTGTAAGGCGAGCTAGCCTTTGTTTCCCAGTACTAAATGGAGTTGAATCACATGCAGTTTCTGGTCCTATGAGAAAGAGTTGTTTTCTGGTAAGGAAAGTCACTATTGCGCTCCCGTTGCCATACACAGTGCAAATAGCACTCCCGTCTGTTCCCAGCAAGTACAATATATTGTACTGGAGAGGAGCTACTGTTCTTCTCAGTTTCCTAAGCAGAGTTGAACTAGATATGGCCCGTGTGTCTAGGAAGCACATTTATTATGTTCTGAGCAAGCTCACTGTTCTGGCCCTATAGGAAACACAGTAGAGTAGAAGAGTGCTCTTTTCTCAAAAGCAGAGTGTGTTCCTTGTAAGGCGAGCTACGTTTGTTTCCCAGTCCTAAATGGAGTTGAATAACATGCAGTTTCTGGTCCAACGAGCAAGAGTTGTTTTCTGGTAAGGAAAGTCACTATTGTGCTTCCATTGCGATACAGTGCAAATAGCACTCACGTCTGTTCCCAGCAAGTACAGTGTATCGGACTGAAGAGGAGCTACTGTTCATGTCAGTTTCCTAAGCAGAGTTGAACTACATATGGTCCGTGTGTGTAGGAAGCAAAGTTGTTTTGTTCTGAGCAAGCTCACTGTTTGGACCCCATAGGAAACACAGTAGAGTAGAAGAGTGATCTTTTCTCTAAAGCAGAGTGTGTTTCTTGTAAGGCAAGCTAGCGTTTGTTTCCCAGTCCTAAATGGAGTTGAATCACATGCAGTTTCTAGTCCTACGAGCAAGAGTTGTTTTATGGTAAGAAGAGTCACTAATGCGCTGCCATTGCCATACACAGGACAAATAGCACTGGCGTCTGTTCGCAGCAAGTACAGTGTATTGGAATGAAGAGGATCTAATGCTCTTGTCAGGTTCCTAAGCAGAATTGAACTAGATATGTCCGTGTGTGTAGGAAGCACAGTTCTTTTGTTCTGAGCAAGCTCACTGTTCGGACCCCATAGGAAACACAATAGAGTAGAAGAGTGCTCTTTTCTCAAAAGCAGAGTGTGTTTTTTGTGAGGCAATGTAGCGTTTGTTTCCCAGTCCTAAATGGAGTTAAATCTCATGCAGTTTCTGGTCCTACGAGCAAGATTTGTTTTCTGGTAAGGAAAGTCGCAATTGCGCTCCATTTGCCATACACAGTACAAATAGCACTCGCGTCTGTTCCCAGCAAGTACAGTGTATCGGACTGAAGAGGAGCTACTGTTCTTGTCAGTTTCCTAAGCAGAGTTGAACGAGACATGGCCCGTGTGTAGGAAACACAGTTTTTTGTTCTGAGCAAGCTCACTGTTTGGACCCCATAGGAAACACAGTAGAGTAGAAGGGTGCTCTTTTCTCAAAAGCAGAGTGTGTTTCTTGTAAGGTGAGCTAGTATTTGTTTCCCAGTCCTAAATGGAGTTGAATCACATGCAGTTTCTGGTCCTACGAGCAAGAGTTGTGTTCTGGTAAAAGAGTCACTATTTCGCTGCCATTGCCCTACACAAGGCAAATAGCACTCGCGTCTTTTCCCAGCAAGTACAGTGTATTGGACTGAAGAGGAGCTACTGTTCTTGTCAGGTTCCTAAGCAGAGTTGAACTAGATATGGTCCGTGTGTGTAGGAGGCACAGTTTTTTTGTTCTGAGCAAGCTCACTTTTCGGACCCCATAGGAAACACAGTAGAGTAGAAGAGTGCTCTTTGCTCAAAAGGAGAGTGTGTTTTAAGTAAAGCGAGCTAGCATTTGTTTCCTAGTACTAAATGGAGTTGAATCACATGCAGTTTCTGGTCCTACGAGCAAGAGTTGTTTTCTTTTAAGGAGAGTCACTATTGTGCTCCCATTGCCATACACAGTGCAAATAGCACTTGCGTCTGTTCCCAGCAAGTAAGGTGTATCGGACTGAAGAGGAGCTACTGTTCTTGTCAGTTTCCTAAGCAGAGTTGAACTAGATATGGCCCGTGTGTGGGAAGCACATTTCTTTTGTTCTGAGCAAGCTCACTGTTCTGGCCCCTTAGGAAACACAGTAGAGTAGAAGAGTGCTCTTTTCTCTATAGCAGAGTGTGTTTCTTGTAAGGCGAGCTAGCGTTTGTTTCCCAGTACTAAATGGAGTTGAATCACATGCAGTTTCTGGTCCTACGAGCAAGAGTTTTTTTATGGTAAGAATAGTCACTATTGCGCTGCCATTGCCATACACAGGACAAATCGCACTGGCGTCTGTTTCCAACAGGTACAGTGAATTGGACTGAAGAGGATCAACGGTTCTTGTCAGGTTCGAGGCAGAATTGAACTAGGTATGGCCGTGTGTGTAGGAAGCACAGTTATTATGTTCTGAGCAAGCTCACTGTTCTGGCCCTATATGGAACGCAGTAGAGTAGAAGAGTGCTCTTTTCTCTAAAGCAGAGTGTGTTTCTTGTAAGGCGAGCTCGCGTTTGTTTCCGAGTCCTAAATGGAGTTGAGTCTCATGCAGTTTTTGGTCCTACGAGCAAGAGTTGTTTTCTGGTAAGAAGAGTCACTATTGTGCTCCAAACGCCATACACAGTGCAAATAGCACTTGTGTCTGTTCCTAGCAAGTACAGTGTATTGGACTGAATAGGAGCTACTGTTCTTGTCAGTTTCCTAAGCAGAGTTGAACTAGATATGATACATGTGTGTAGGGAGCACAGTTCTTTTGTTCTGAGCAAGCTCACTGTTTGGACCCCATAGGAAACACAGTAGAGTAGAAGAGTGCTCTTTTCTCTAAAGCAGAGTGTGTTTCTTGTAAGGCGAGCTAGCGTTTATTTCCCAGTCCTAAATGGAGTTGAATCACATGCAGTTTCTGGTCCTACGAGGAAGAGTTGTTTTATGGTAAGAAGAGTCACTATTGCGCTGCCATTGCCATACACAGGACAAATAGCACTGGCGTCTGTTCCCAGGATGTACAGTGTATTGGACTGAAGACAATCTACTGTTCTTGTCAGGTTCCTAAGCAGAATTGAACTAGATATGGCCGTGTGTAGCAAGCACAGTTCTTTTGTTCTGAGCAAGCTCACTGTTCGGACCCCATAGGAAACACAGTAGAGTAGAAGAGTGCTCTTTTCTCAAAAGCAGAGTGTGTTCCTTGTAAGGCGAGCTACGTTTGTTTCCCAGTCCTAAATGGAGTTGAATCACATGCAGTTTCTGGTCCAAAGAGCAAGAGTTGTTTTCTGGTAAGGAAAGTCACTATTGTGCTTCCATTGCCATACAGTGCAAATAGCACTCACGTCTGTTCCTACCAAGTACAGTGTATCGGACTGAAGAGGAGCTACTGTTCATGTCAGTTTCCTAAGCAGAGTTGAACTACATATTGTCCGTGTGTGTAGGAAGCACAGTTGTTTTGTTCTGAGCAAGCTCACTGTTTGGACCCCATAGGAAACACAGTAGAGTAGAAGAGTGATCTTTTCTCTAAAGCAGAGTGTGTTTTTTGTGAGTCAATCTAGCGTTTGTTTCCCAGTCCTAAATGGAGTTGAATCTCATGCAGTTTCTGGTCCTACAAGCAAGATTTGTTTTCTGGTAAGGAAAGTAGCAATTGCGCTCCCGTTGCCATACACAGTACAAATAGCACTTGCGTCTGTTCCCAGCAAGTACAGTGTATCGGACTGAAGAGGAGCTACTGTTCTTGTCAGTTTCCTAAGCAGAGTTGAACGAGATATGGCCCATGTGTAGGAAACACAGTTTTTTGTTCTGAGGAAGCTCACTGTTTGGACCCCATAGGAAACACAGTAGAGTAGAAGGGTGCTCTTTTCTCAAAAGCAGAGTGTGTTTCTTGTAAGGCGAGCTAGTGTTTGTTTCCCAGTCCTAAATGGAGTTGAATCACATGCAGTTTCTGGTCCTACGAGCAAGAGTTGTGTTCTGGTAAAAAGAGTCACTATTGCGCTGCCATTGCCATACACAGGACAAATAACCCTGGCGTCTTTTCCCAGCAAGTACAGTGTATTGGATGGCAGAGTATCTACTGTTCTTGTCAGGTACCTAAGCAGACTTGAACTAGATATGGCCGTGTGTTGAAAGCACAGTTTTTTTGGTTCTGAGCAAGCTCACTGTTCGGAACCCATAGGCAACAGAGTAGAGTAGAAGACTGCTCTTTTCTCAAAAGCAGAGTCTGTTTCTTGGAAGGCAAGCTAGCGTTTGGTTCCCAGTCATAAATGGAGTTGTGTCACATGCAGTTTTTGTCCTACGAGCAAGAGTTGTTTTCTGGTAAGACGAGTCACTATTGTGCTCCAATAGCCATGCACAGTGCAAATAGCACTAGCATCTGTTCCCCGCAAGTACAGTGTATTGGACTGAAGAGGAGCTACTGTTCTTGTCAGTTTCCTAAGCAGAGTTGAACTAGATATGGCCAGTGTGTGTAGGAAACACAGTTCTTTTGTTCTGAGCAAGCTCACTGTTCTGGCCCTATAGGAAACACAGTAGAGTAGAAAAGTGCTCTTTTCTCTAAAGCAGATTGTCTTTCTTGTAAGGCGAGCTAGCGTTTGTTTCCCAGTCCTAAATGGAGTTGAATCACATGCAGTTTCTGGTCCTACGAGCAAGAGTTGTTTTATGATAAGAATAGTCACTATTGTGCTGCCATTGCCATACACAGGACAAATAGCACAGGCTTCTGTTCCCAGCAAGTACAGTGTATTGGACTGAAGAGGATCTACTGTTCTTGTCAGATTCCTAATCAGAATTGAACTAGATATGGCCGTGTGTGTAGGAAGCACAGTTCTTTTGTTCTCAGCAAGCTCACTGTTCTGGCCCTACAGGAAACACAGTAGAGTAGAAGAGTGCTCTTTTCTCAAAAGCAGAGTGTGTTTCTTTTAAGGCGAGCTAGAGTTTGTTTCCCAGTCCTAAATGGAGTTGAGTCACATGCAGTTTTTTGTCCTATGAGCAAGAGTTGTTTTCTGGTAAGGAAAGTCACTATTGTGCTCCCATTGACATACACAGTGCAAATAGCACTCGCGTCTGTTCCCAGCAATTACAGTGTATCAGACTGAAGAGGAGCTACTTTTCTTGTCAGTTGCCTAAGCAGAGTTGAACTAGATATGATCCGTGTGTAGGAAGCACAGTTTTTTGTTCTGAGCAAGCTCACTGTTTGGACCCCATAGGAAACACAGTAGAGTAGAAGAGTGCTCTTTTCTCAAAAGCAGAGTGTGTTTCTTGTAAGGCGAGCTAGTGTTTGTTTCCCAGTCCTAAATGGAGTTGAATCACATGCAGTTTCTGGTCCTACGAGCAAGAGTTGTTTTCTGGTAAGAAGAGTCATTATTGCGCTGCCATTGCCATACACAGGACAAATAGCACTGGCGTCTGTTCCCAGGAAGTACAGTGTATTGGACTGAAGAGGATCTACTGTTCTTGTCAGGTTCCTAAGAAGAATTGAACTAGATATGGCAGTGTGTGTAGGAAGCACAGTTTTTTTTGTTCTGAGCAAGCTCACTGTTCGGACCCCATAGGAAACACAGTAGAGTAGAAGAGTGCTCTTTTCTCTAAAGCAGATTGTGTTTCTTGTAAGGCGAGCTAGCATTTGTTTCCCAGTCCTAAATGGAGTTGAATCACATACAGTTTCTGGTCCTACGAGCAAGAGTTGTTTTCTGGTAAGGAAAGTCACTATTGTGCTCCCATTGCCATACACAGTGCAAATAGCACTCGCGTCTGTTCCCAGCAATTACAGTGTATTGGACTGAAGAGGAGCTACTGTTCTTGTCAGTTTTTTAAGCAGAGTTGAACGAGATATGTCCCGCGTGTGTAGGAAGCACAGTTCCTTTGTTCTGAGCAAGCTCACTGTTTGGACCCCTTGGGAAACAGAGTACAGTAGAAGAGTGCTCTTTTCTCTAATGCAGACTGTGTTTCTTGTAAGGCGAGCTACCGTTTGTTTCCCAGTCCTAAATGGAGTTGAATCACATGCAGTTTCTGGTCCTACAAGCAAGAGTTGTTTTCTGGTAAGAAGAGTCACTATTGCGCTGCCATTGCCATACACAGGAAAAATAACACTGCCGTCTTTTCCCAGCAAGTTCAGTGTATTGGATGGAAGAGGATCTACTGTTCTTGTCAGGTTCCTAAGCAGACTTGAACTAGATATGGCCGTGTGAAAGCACAGTTTTTTTGTTCTGAGCAAGCTCACTGTTCGGAACCCATAGGAAACACAGTAGAGTAGAAGAGTGCTCTTTTCTCAAAAGCAGAGTGTGTTTCTTGTAAGGCGAGCTAGCTTTTGTTTCCCAGTCCTAAATGTAGTTGAGTCACATGCAGTTTTTTGTCCTACGAGCAAGAGTTGTTTTCTGGTAAGACGAGTCACTATTGTGCTCCAATAGCCATACACAGTGCAAATAGCACTCGCGGCTGTTCCCCGCAAGTACAGTGTATTGGACTGAAGAGGAGCTACCGTTCTTGTCAGTTTCCTAAGCAGAGTTGAACTAGATATGGCCCGTGTGTGTAGGAATCACAGTTCCTTTGTTCTGAGCAAGCTCACTGTTCGGACCCCATAGGAAACACAGTAGAGTAGAAGAGTGCTCTTTTCTCAAAAGCAGAGTGTGTTTCATGTAAGGCGAGCTAGCATTTGTTTCCCCATCCTAAATGGAGTTGAATCACATGCAGTTTCTGGTCTAGCGAACAAGAGTTGTTTTCTGGTAAGTAAAGTCACTATTGCACTATCATTGCCATACACAGTGCAAATAGCACTCGCCTCTGTTCCCAGCAATTACAGTGTATTGGACTGAAGAGGAGCTACTGTTCTTGTCAGTTTCCTAAGCAGAGTTGAACTAGATATGGTCCATGTGTGTAGGAAGCACAGTTTTTTGTTCTGAGCAAGCTCACTGTTTGGACCCCTTAGGAAACACAGTAGAGTAGAAGAGTGCTCTTTTCTCTAAAGCAGAGTGTGTTTCTTGTAAGGCGAGCTAGCGTTTGTTTCCCAGGCCTAAATGGAGTTGAATCACATGCAGTTTCTGGTCCTACAAGCAAGAGTTGTTTTATGGTATGAATAGTCACTATTGCGCTGCCATTGCCATACACAAGACAAATAGCACTGGCGTCTGTTCCCAGCAATTATAGTGTATTGGACTGAAGAGGATCTACTGTTCTTGTCAGGTTCCTAATCAGAACTGAACTAGATATGGCCGTGTGTAGGAAGCACAGTTCTTTTGTTCTGAGCAAGCTCACTGTTCTGGCCCTACAGGAAACACAGTAGAGTAGAAGAGTGCTCTTTTCTCAAAAGCAGAGTGTGTTTCTTGTAAGGCGAGCTAGAGTTTGTTTCCCAGTCCTAAATGGAGTTGAGTCACATGCAGGTTTTTGTCTTAAGAGCAAGAGTTGTTTTCTGGTAAGACAAGTCACTATTGTGCTCGAATTGCCATACACAGTGCAAATAGCACTCACGTCTGTTCCCAGCAAGTACTGTGTATCAGACTGAAGAGGAGCTACTGTTCTTGTCAGTTTCCTAAGCAGAGTTGAACTACATATGGACCGTGTGTAGGAAGCACAGTTTTTTGTTCTGCGCAAGCTCACTGTTTGGACCCCATAGGAAACACAGTAGAGTAGAAGAGTGCTCTTTTCTCTAAAGCAGAGTGTGTTTCTTGTAAGGCGAGCTAGCGTTTGTTTCCCAGTCCTAAATGGAGTTGAATCACATGCAGTTTCTGGTCCTATGAGCAAGAGTTGTTTTCTGGTAAGGAAAGTCACTATTGTGTTCCCTTTTCCATACACAGTGCAAATAGTACTGGCGTCTGTTCCCAGCAAGTACAGTGTATCGGACTGAAGAGGAGCTACTGTTCTTGTCAGTTTCCTAAGCAGAGTTGAACTAGTTATGGCCCGTGTGTGTAGGAAGCACAGTTCTTTTGTTCTTAGCAAGCTCACTGTTCTGGCCCTATAGGAAACACAGTAGAGTAGAAGAGTGCTCTTTTCTCTAAAGCAGAGTGTGTTTCTTGTAAGGCGAGCTAGCGTTTGTTTCCCAGTCCTAAATGGAGTTGAATCACATGTAGTTTGTAATTCTACGAGCAAGAGTTGTTTTATGGTAAGAAGAGTCACTATTGCGCTGCCATTGCCATACACAGGTCAAATAGCACTGGCGTCTGTTCCCAGCAAGTACAGTGTATTGGACTGAAGAGGATCTACTGTTCTTGTCAGTTTCCTAAGCAGAATTGAACTAGATATGGCCATGTGTGTAGGAAGCACAGTTGTTTTGTTCTGAGCAAGCTCACTGTTTGGACCCCATAGGAAACACAGTAGAGTAGAAGAGTGCTCTTTTCTCAAAAGCAGAGTGTGTTTCTTGTAAGGCGAGCTAGCGTTTGTTTCCCAGTCCTAAATGGAGTTGAATCCCATTCAGTTTCTGGTCCTACAAGCAAGAGTTGTTTTCTGGTAAGAAGAGTCACTATTGCGCTGCCATTGCCATACACAGGACAAATAGCGCTGTTGTCTGTTCCCAGCAGTACAGTGTAATGGACTGAAGAGGATCTACTGTTCTTGTCAGGTTCCTAAGCAAAATTGAATTAGGTATGGCGGTGTGTGTAGGAAGCACGGTTTTTTTGTTCTGAGCAAGCTTACTGTTTGGACCTCATAGGAAACACAGTAGAGTAGAAGAGTGCTCTTTTCTCAAAAGCAGAGTGTGTTTCTTGTAGGGCAGCTAGCGTTTGTTTCCTAGTCCTAAATGGAGTTCTATCACAGGCAGTTTCCGGTCCTATGAGCAAGAGTTGTTTTCTGGTAAGGAAAGTCACTATTTTGCTCATATTGCCATACACAGTACAAATAGCACTCGCGTCTGTTCCCAGCAAGTACAGTGTATTGGACTGAATAGGAGCTATTGTTCTTGTCAGTTTTCTAAGCAGAATTGAACTAGATATGGCCGTGTGTGTAGGAAGCACAGTTCTTTTGTTCTGAGCAAGCTCACTGTTCTGGCCCTATAGGAAACACAGTAGAGTAGAAGAGTGCTTTTTTCTCAAAAGCAGAGTGTGTTTCTTGTAAGGCGAGCAAGCGTTTGTTTCCCAGTCCTAAATGGAGTTGAATCACATGCAGTTTCTGGTCCTATGAGCAAGAGTTGTTTTCTGGTAAGGAAAGTCACTATTGCGCTCCCATTGCCATACACAGTGCAAAGAGCACTCGCGTCTGTTCCCAGCAAGTACAGTGTATTGGACTGAAGAGGAGCTACTGTTCTTGTCAGTTTCCTAAGCAGAGTTGAACTAGATATGTCCCGTTTGTGTAGGAAGCACAGTTGTTTTGTTCTGAGCAAGCTCACTGTTCTGGCCCTATAGGAAACACAGTAGAGTAGAAGAGTGCTCTTTTCTCTAAAGCAGAGTGTGTTTCTTGTAAGGCGAGCTAGCGTTTGTTTCCCAGTCCTAAATGGAGTTGAATCACATGCAGTTTCTGGTCCTACGAGCAAGAGTTGTTTTATGGTAAGAAGAGTCACTATTGCACTGACATTGCCATACACAGGACAAATAGCACTGGCGTCTGTTCCCTGCAAGTACAGTGTATTGGACTGAAGAGGATCTACTGTTCTTGTCAGGTTCCTAAGCAGAATTGAACTAGATATGGCCGTGTGTGGTGGAAGCACAGTTCTTTTGTTCTGAGCAAGCTCACTGTTCTGGCCCTATAGGAAACACAGTAGAGTAGAAGAGTGCTTTTTTCTCAAAAGCAGAGTGTGTTTCTTGTAAGGCGAGCTAGCGTTTGTTTCCCAGTCCTAAATGGAGTTGAATCACATGCAGTTTCTGGTCCTACGAGCTAGAGTTGTTTTCTGGTAAGGAAAGTCACTATTGCGCTCCCATTGCCATACACAGTGCAAAGAGCACTCGCGTCTGTTCCCAGCAAGTACAGTGTATTGGACTGAAGAGGAGCTACTGTTCTTGTCAGTTTCCTAAGCAGAGTTGAACGAGATATGTCCCGCGTGTGTAGGAAGCACAGTTCCTTTGTTCTGAGCAAGCTCACTGTTTGGACCCCTTGGGAAACAGAGTACAGTGGAAGAGTGCTCTTTTCTCTAATGCAGACTGTGTTTCTTGTAAGGCGAGCTAGCGTTTGTTTCCCAGTCCTAAATGGAGTTGAATCCCATGCAGTTTCTGGTCCTACAAGCAAGAGTTGTTTTCTGGTAAGAAGAGTCACTATTGCGCTGCCATTGCCATACACAGGAAAAATAACACTGGCGTCATTTCCCAGCAAGTACAGTGTATTGGACTGAAGAGGAGCTACTGTTCTTGTCAGGTTCCTAAGCAGACTTGAACGAGATATGGCCATGTGTAGAAAGCACAGTTTTATTGTTCTGAGCAAGCTCACTGTTTGGAACCCATAGGAAACACAGTAGAGTAGAAGAGTGCTCTTTTCTCAAAAGCAGAGTGTGTTTCTTGTAAGGCGAGCTAGCATTTGTTTCCCAGTCCTAAATGTAGTTGAGTCACATGCAGTTTTTTGTCCTACGAGCAAGAGTTGTTTTCTGGTAAGACGAGTCACTATTGTGCTCCAATAGCCATACACAGTGCAAATAGCACTCGCGGCTGTTCCCCGCAAGTACAGTGTATTGGACTGAAGAGGAGCTACTGTTCTTGTCAGTTTCCTAAGCAGAGTTGAACTAGATATGGCCCGTGTGTGTAGGAATCACAGTTCCTTTGTTCTGAGCAAGCTCACTGTTCGGACCCCATAGGAAACACAGTAGAGTAGAAGAGTGCTCTTTTCTCAAAAGCAGAGTGTGTTTCTTGTAAGGCGAGCTAGCATTTGTTTCCCCATCCTAAATGGAGTTGAATCAAATGCAGTTTCTGGTCTAGCGAACAAGAGTTGTTTTCTGGTAAGGAAAGTCACTATTGCACTCCCATTGCCATACACAGTGCAAATAGCACTCGCCTCTGTTCCTAGCAATTACAGTGTATCGGACTGAAGAGGAGCTACTGTTCTTGTCAGTTTCCTAAGCAGAGTTGAACTAGATATGGTCCATGTGTGTAGGAAGCACAGTTTTTTGTTCTGAGCAAGCTCACTGTTTGGACCACTTAGGAAACACAGTAGAGTAGAAGAGTGCTCTTTTCTCTAAAGCAGAGTGTGTTTCTTGTAAGGCGAGCTAGCGTTTGTTTCCCAGGCCTAAATGGAGTTGAATCACATGCAGTTTCTGGTCCTACAAGCAAGAGTTGTTTTATGGTAAGAATAGTCACTATTGCGCTGCCATTGCCATACACAAGGCAAATAGCACTGGCGTCTGTTCCCAGCAATTACAGTGTATTGGACTGAAGAGGATCTACTGTTCTTGTCAGGTTCCTAATCAGAATTGAACTAGATATGGCCGTGTGTAGGAAGCACAGTTCTTTTGTTCTGAGCAAGCTCACTGTTCTGGCCCTACAGGAAACACAGTAGAGTAGAAGAGTGCTCTTTTCTCTAAAGCAGAGTGTGTTTCTTGTAAGGCAAGCTAGCGTTTGTTTCCCAGTCCTAAATGGAGTTGAATCACATGCAGTTTCTGGTCCTATGAGCAAGAGTTGTTTTCTGGTAAGGAAAGTCACTATTGTTTTCCCTTTTCCATACACAGTGCAAATAGCACTCGCGACTGTTCCCAGCAAGTACAGTGTATCGGACTGAAGAGGAGCTACTGTTCTTGTCAGTTTCCTAAGCAGAGTTGAACTAGTTATGGCCAGTGTGTGTAGGAAGCACAGTTCTTTTGTTCTGAGCAAGCTCACTGTTCTGGCCCTATAGGAAACACAGTAGAGTAGAAGAGTGCTCTTTTCTCTAAAGCAGAGTGTGTTTCTTGTAAGGCGAGCTAGCGTTTGTTTCCCAGTCCTAAATGGAGTTGAATCACATGTAGTTTGTAATTCTACGAGCAAGAGTTGTTTTATGGTAAGAAGAGTCACTATTGCGCTGCCATTGCCATACACAGGACAAATAGCACTGGCGTCTGTTCCCAGCAAGTACAGTGTATTGGACTGAAGAGGATCTACTGTTCTTGTCAGTTTCCCTAAGCAGAATTGAACTAGATATGGCCATGTGTGTAGGAAGCACAGTTCTTTTGTTCTGAGCAAGTTCACTGTTCGGACCCGATAGGAAACACAGTAGAGTAGAAGAGTGCTCTTTTCTCAAAAGCAGAGTGTGTTTCTTGTAAGGCGAGCTAGCGTTTGTTTCCCAGTCCTAAATGGAGTTGAATCACATGCAGTTTCTGGTCCTACGAGCAAGAGATGTTTTCTGGTGAGGAAAGTCACTATTGCGCTCCCCTTGCCATACACAGTGCAAATAGCTCTCGCGTCTGTTCACAGCAAGTACAGTGTATCAGACTGAAGAGGAGCTACTGTTCCTGTCAGTTTCCTAAGCAGAGTTGAACTAGATATGGCCCGTGTGTGTAGGAAGCACAGTTCTTATGTTCTGAGCAAGTCCACTGTTCTGGCCCTATAGGAAACACAGTAGAGTAGAAGAGTGCTCTTTTCTCAAAAGCAGAGTGTGTTTTTGTAAGGCGAGCTAGTGTTTGTTTCCTAGTTTTAAATGGAGTAAAATCACATGCAGTTTCTGGTCCTACGAACAAGAGTTGTATTCTGGTAAAGAAAGTCACTATTGCGCTCCCATTGCCCTACACAAGGCAAATAGCACTCGTGACTTTTCCCAGCAAGTACAGTGTATTGGACTGAATAGGAGCTACTGTTCTTGTCAGTTTACTAAGCAGAGTTGAACTAGATATGGTCCGTGTGTGTAGGAAGCACAGTTCTTTTGTTCTGAGCAAGCTCACTGTTTGGACCCCATAGGAAACACAGTAGAGTAGAAGAGTGCTCTTTTCTCTAAAGCAGAGTGTGTTTCTTGTAAGGCGAGCTAGCATTTGTTTCCCAGTCAAAAATGGTGTGGAATCACATGCAGTTTCTGGTCCTACGAGCAAGAGTTGTTTTCTGGTAAGGAAAGTCACTATTGTGCTCCCATTGCCATACACAGTGCAAATACCCATGCGTCTGTTCCCAGCAAATACAGTGTATTGGACTGAAGAGGAGCTACTGTTCTTGTCAGTGTCCTAAGCAGAGTTGAACTAGATATGGCCGGTGTGTGTAGGAGGCACAGTTCTTATGTTCTGAGCAAGCTCACTGTTTTGGCCCTATAGGAAACACAGTAGAGTAGAAGAGTGCTCTTTTCTCTAAAGCAGAGTGTGTTTCTTGTAAGGTGAGCTCGCATTTGTTTCCCAGTCCTAAATGGAGTTGAGTCACATGCAGTTTTTGGTCCTACGAGCAAGAGTTGTTTTCTGTTAAGAAGAGTCACTATTGCACTCCAAATGCCTTATGCAGTGCAAATAGCACTCCCGTCTGTTCCCAGCAAGTACAGTGTATTGGACTGAATTGGAGCTACTGTTCTTGTCAGTTTCCTAAGCAGAGTTGAACTAGATATGGTCCATGTGTGTAATAAGCACAGTTCTTTTGTTCTGAGCAAGCTCACTGTTTGTACCACATAGGAAACACAGTGGAGTAGAAGAGTGCTCTTTTTTCAAAAGCAGAATGTGTTTCTTGTAAGGCGAACTAGCGTTTGTTTCCCAGTCCTAAGTGGAGTTGAATCCCATGCAGTTTCTGGTACTACGAGCAAGAGTTGTTTTCTGGTAAGAAGAGTCACTATTGTGCTGCCATTGCCATACACAGTGCAAATAGCGCTCGCGTCTGTTCCCAGCAAGTACAGTGTATTGGACTGAAGAGGAGCTACTGTTCTTGTCAGTTTCCTAAGCAGAGTGGAACTAGATATGGCCCGTGTGTGTAGGAAGCACAGTTCATTTGTTCTGAGCAAGCTCACTGTTCTGGCCCTATAGGAAACACAGTAGAGTAGAAGAGTGCTCTTTTCTCTAAAGCAGAGTGTGTTTCTTGTAAGGCGAGCTAGCGTTTGTTTCCCAGTCCTAAATGGAGTTGAATCACATGCAGTTTCTGGTCCTACGAGCAAGAGTTGTTTTATGGTAAGAAGAGTCACTATTGCACTGACATTGCCATACACAGGACAAATAGCACTGGCGTCTGTTCCCTGCAAGTACAGTGTATTGGACTGAAGAGGAGCTACTGTTCTTCTCAGGTTCCTAAGCAGAGTTGAACTAGATATTGTCCGTGTGTGTAGGAAGCACAGTTGTTTTGTTCTGAGCAAGCTCACTGTTTGGACCCCATAGGAAACACAGTAGAGTAGAAGAGTGCTCTTTTCTCAAAAGCAGAGTGTGTTTCTTGTAAGGCGAGCTAGCGTTTGTTTCCCAGTCCTAAATGGAGTTGAATCCCATTCAGTTTCTGGTCCTACGAGCAAGAGTTGTTTTCTGGTAAGAAGAGTCACTATTGCGCTGCCATTGCCATACACAGGACAAATAGCGCTGTTGTCTGTGACCAGCAGTACAGTGTATTGGACTGAAGAGGATCTACTGTTCTTGTCAGGTTCCTAAGCAAAATTGAATTAGGTATGGCGGTGTGTGTAGGAAGCACGGTTTTTTTGTTCTGAGCAAGCTCACTGTTTGGACCTCATAGAAAACACATTAGAGTAGAAGAGTGCTCTTTTCTCAAAAGCAGAGTGTGTTTCTTGTAGGGCAGCTAGCGTTTGTTTCCTAGTCCTAAATGGAGTTCTATCACAGGCAGTTTCCGTTCCTATGAGCAAGAGTTGTTTTTTGGTAAGGAAAGTCACTATTTTGCTCATATTGCCATACACAGTACAAATAGCACTCGCGTCTGTTCCCAGCAAGTACAGTGTATTGGACTGAATAGGAGCTATTGTTCTTGTCAGTTTTCTAAGCAGAATTGAACTAGATATGGCCGTGTGTGTAGGAAGCACAGTTCTTTTGTTCTGAGCAAGCTCACTGTTCTGGCCCTATAGGAAACACAGTAGAGTAGAAGAGTGCTTTTTTCTCAAAAGCAGAGTGTGTTTCTTGTAAGGCGAGCTAGCGTTTGTTTCCCAGTCCTAAATGGAGTTGAATCACATGCAGTTTCTGGTCCTACGAGCAAGAGTTGTTTTCTGGTAAGGAAAGTCACTATTGCGCTCCCATTGCCATACACAGTGCAAAGAGCACTCGCGTCTGTTCCCAGCAAGTACAGTGTATTGGACTGAAGAGGAGCTACTGTTCTTGTCAATTTCCTAACCAGAGTTGAACTAGATATGGCCCGTTTGTGTAGGAAGCACAGTTGTTTTGTTCTGAGCAAGCTCACTGTTCTGGCCCTATAGGAAACACAGTAGAGTAGAAGAGTGCTCTTTTCTCTAAAGCAGAGTGTGTTTCTTGTAAGGCGAGCTAGCGTTTGTTTCCCAGTCCTAAATGGAGTTGAATCACATGCAGTTTCTGGACCTACGAGCAAGAGTTGTTTTATGGTAAGAAGAGTCACTATTGCACTGACATTGCCATACACAGGACAAATAGCACTGGCGTCTGTTCCCTGCAAGTACAGTGTATTGGACTGAAGAGGATCTACTGTTCTTGTCAGGTTCCTAAGCAGAATTGAACTAGATATGGCCGTGTGTGTAGGAAGCACAGTTCTTTTGTTCTGAGCAAGCTCACTGTTCTGGCCCTATAGGAAACACAGTAGAGTAGAAGAGTGCTTTTTTCTCAAAAGCAGAGTGTGTTTCTTGTAAGGCGAGCTAGCGTTTGTTTCCCAGTCCTAAATGGAGTTGAATCACATGCAGTTTCTGGTCCTACGAGCAAGAGTTGTTTTCTGGTAAGGAAAGTCACTATTGCGCTCCCATTGCCATACACAGTGCAAAGAGCACTCGCGTCTGTTCCCAGCAAGTACAGTGTATTGGACTGAAGAGGAGCTACTGTTCTTGTCAGTTTCCTAAGCAGAGTTGAACGAGATATGTCCCGCGTGTGTAGGAAGCACAGTTCCTTTGTTCTGAGCAAGCTCACTGTTTGGACCCCTTGGGAAACAGAGTACAGTGGAAGAGTGCTCTTTTCTCTAATGCAGACTGTGTTTCTTGTAAGGCGAGCTAGCGTTTGTTTCCCAGTCCTAAATGTAGTTGAGTCACATGCAGTTTTTTGTCCTACGAGCAAGAGTTGTTTTCTGGTAAGACGAGTCACTATTGTGCTCCAATAGCCATACACAGTGCAAATAGCACTCGCGGCTGTTCCCCGCAAGTACAGTGTATTGGACTGAAGAGGAGCTACTGTTCTTGTCAGTTTCCTAAGCAGAGTTGAACTAGATATGGCTCGTTTGTGTAGGAATCACAGTTCCTTTGTTCTGAGCAAGCTCACTGTTCGGACCCCATAGGAAACACAGTAGAGTAGAAGAGTGCTCTTTTCTCAAAAGCAGAGTGTGTTTCATGTAAGGCGAGCTAGCATTTGTTTCCCCATCCTAAATGGAGTTGAATCAAATGCAGTTTCTGGTCTAGCGAACAAGAGTTGTTTTCTGGTAAGGAAAGTCACTATTGCACTCCCATTGCCATACACAGTGCAAATAGCACTCGCCTCTGTTCCTAGCAATTACAGTGTATCGGACTGAAGAGGAGCTACTGTTCTTGTCAGTTTCCTAAGCAGAGTTGAACTAGATATGTTCCATGTGTGTAGGAAGCACAGTTTTTTGTTCTGAGCAAGCTCTCTGTTTGGACCACTTAAGAAACACAGTAGAGTAGAAGAGTGCTCTTTTCTCTAAAGCAGAGTGTGTTTCTTGTAAGGCGAGCTAGCGTTTGTTTCCCAGGCCTAAATGGAGTTGAATCACATGCAGTTTCTGGTCCTACAAGCAAGAGTTGTTTTATGGTAAGAATAGTCACTATTGCGCTGCCATTGCCATACACAAGGCAAATAGCACTGGCGTCTGTTCCCAGCAATTACAGTGTATTGGACTGAATAGGATCTACTGTTCTTGTCAGGTTCCTAATCAGAATTGAACTAGATATGGCCGTGTGTAGGAAGCACAGTTCTTTTGTTCTGAGCAAGCTCACTGTTCTGGCCCTACAGGGAACACAGTAGAGTAGAAGAGTGCTCTTTTCTCTAAAGCAGAGTGTGTTTCTTGTAAGGCGAGCTAGCGTTTGTTTCCCAGTCCTAAATGGAGTTGAATCACATGCAGTTTCTGGTCCTATGAGCAAGAGTTGTTTTCTGGTAAGGAAAGTCACTATTGTTTTCCCTTTTCCATACACAGTGCAAATAGTACTGGGGTCTGTTCCCAGCAAGTACAGTGTATCAGACTGAAGAGGAGCTACTGTTCTTGTCAGTTTCCTAAGCAGAGTTGAACTAGTTATGGCCCGTGTGTGTAGGAAGCACAGTTCTTTTGTTCTGAGCAAGCTCACTGTTCTGGCCCTATAGGAAACACAGTAGAGTGGAAGAGTGCTCTTTTCTCTAAAGCAGAGTGTGTTTCTTGTAAGGCGAGCTAGCGTTTGTTTCCCAGTCCTAAATGGAGTTGAATCACATGTAGTTTGTAATTCTACGAGCAAGAGTTGTTTTATGGTAAGAAGAGTCACTATTGTGCTGCCATTGCCATACACAGGACAAATAGCACTGGCGTCTGTTCCCAGCAAGTACAGTGTATTGGACTGAAGAGGATCTACTGTTCTTGTCAGTTTCCCTAAGCAGAATTGAACTAGATATGGCCATGTGTGTAGGAAGCACAGTTCTTTTGTTCTGAGCAAGTTCACTGTTCGGACCCGATAGGAAACACAGTAGAGTAGAAGAGTGCTCTTTTCTCAAAAGCAGAGTGTGTTTCTTGTAAGGCGAGCTAGCGTTTGTTTCCCAGTCCTAAATGGAGTTGAATCACATGCAGTTTCTGGTCCTACGAGCAAGAGATGTTTTCTGGTGAGGAAAGTCACTATTGCGCTCCCATTGCCATACACAGTGCAAATAGCACTCGCCTCTGTTCCTAGCAATTACAGTGTATCGGACTGAAGAGGAGCTACTGTTCTTGTCAGTTTCCTAAGCAGAGTTGAACTAGATATGGCCCGTGTGTGTAGGAAGCACAGTTCTTATGTTCTGAGCAAGTCCACTGTTCTGGCCCTATAGGAAACACAGTAGAGTAGAAGAGTGCTCTTTTCTCAAAAGCAGAGTGTGTTTTTGTAAGGCGAGCTAGTGTTTGTTTCCTAGTTTTAAATGGAGTGGAATCACATGCAGTTTCTGGTCCTACGAACAAGAGTTGTATTCTGGTAAAGAAAGTCACTATTGCGCTCCCATTGCCCTACACAAGGCAAATAGCACTCGTGACTTTTCCCAGCAAGTACAGTGTATTGGACTGAATAGGAGCTACTGTTCTTGTCAGTTTACTAAGCAGAGTTGAACTAGATATGGTCCGTGTGTGTAGGAAGCACAGTTCTTTTGTTCTGAGCAAGCTCACTGTTTGGACCCCATAGGAAACACAGTAGAGTAGAAGAGTGCTCTTTTCTCTAAAGCAGAGTGTGTTTCTTGTAAGGCGAGCTAGCATTTGTTTCCCAGTCAAAAATGGTGTGGAATCACATGCAGTTTCTGGTCCTACGAGCAAGAGTTGTTTTCTGGTAAGGAAAGTCACTATTGTGCTCCCATTGCCATACACAGTGCAAATACCCATGCGTCTGTTCCCAGCAAATACAGTGTATTGGACTGAAGAGGAGCTACTGTTCTTGTCAGTGTCCTAAGCAGAGTTGAACTAGATATGGCCGGTGTGTGTAGGAGGCACAGTTCTTATGTTCTGAGCAAGCTCACAGTTTTGGCCCTATAGGAAACACAGTAGAGTAGAAGAGTGCTCTTTTCTCTAAAGCAGAGTGTGTTTCTTGTAAGGTGAGCTCGCATTTGTTTCCCAGTCCTAAATGGAGTTGAGTCACATGCAGTTTTTGGTCCTACGAGCAAGAGTTGTTTTCTGTTAAGAAGAGTCACTATTGCACTCCAAATGCCTTATACAGTGCAAATAGCACTCCCGTCTGTTCCCAGCAAGTACAGTGTATTGGACTGAATTGGAGCTACTGTTCTTGTCAGTTTCCTAAGCAGAGTTGAACTAGATATGGTCCATGTGTGTAATAAGCACAGTTCTTTTGTTCTGAGCAAGCTCACTGTTTGTACCACATAGGAAACACAGTGGAGTAGAAGAGTGCTCTTTTTTCAAAAGCAGAATGTGTTTCTTGTAAGGCGAACTAGCGTTTGTTTCCCAGTCCTAAGTGGAGTTGAATCCCATGCAGTTTCTGGTACTACGAGCAAGAGTTGTTTTCTGGTAAGAAGAGTCACTATTGCGCTGCCATTGCCATACACAGTGCAAATAGCGCTCGCGTCTGTTCCCAGCAAGTACAGTGTATTGGACTGAAGAGGAGCTACTGTTCTTGTCAGTTTCCTAAGCAGAGTTGCACTAGATATGGCCCGTGTGTGTAGGAAGCACAGTTGTTTTGTTCTGAGCAAGCTCACTGTTCTGGCCCTATAGGAAACACAGTAGAGTAGAAGAGTGCTCTTTTCTCTAAAGCAGAGTGTGTTTCTTGTAAGGCGAGCTAGCGTTTGTTTCCCAGTCCTAAATGGAGTTGAATCACATGCAGTTTCTGGTCCTACGAGCAAGAGTTGTTTTATGGCAAGAAGAGTCACTATTGCACTGACATTGCCATACACAGGACAAATAGCACTGGCGTCTGTTCCCTGCAAGTACAGTGTATTGGAGTGAAGAGGAGCTACTGTTCTTCTCAGGTTCCTAAGCAGAGTTGAACTAGATATTGTCCGTGTGTGTAGGAAGCACAGTTGTTTTGTTCTGAGCAAGCTCACTGTTTGGACCCCATAGGAAACACAGTAGAGTAGAAGAGTGCTCTTTTCTCAAAAGCAGAGTGTGTTTCTTGTAAGGCGAGCTAGCGTTTGTTTCCCAGTCCTAAATGGAGTTGAATCCCAATCAGTTTCTGGTCCTACGAGCAAGAGTTGTTTTCTGGTAAGAAGAGTCACTATTGCGCTGCCATTGCCATACACAGGACAAATAGCGCTGTTGTCTGTTCCCAGCAGTACAGTGTATTGGACTGAAGAGGATCTACTGTTCTTGTCAGGTTCCTAAGCAAAATTGAATTAGGTATGGCGGTGTGTGTAGGAAGCACGGTTTTTTTGTTCTGAGCAAGCTCACTGTTTGGACCTCATAGGAAACACAGTAGAGTAGAAGAGTGCTCTTTTCTCAAAAGCAGAGTGTGTTTCTTGTAGGGCAGCTAGCGTTTGTTTCCTAGTCCTAAATGGAGTTCTATCACAGGCAGTTTCCGGTCCTATGAGCAAGAGTTGTTTTCTGGTAAGGAAAGTCACTATTTTGCTCATATTGCCATACACAGTACAAATAGCACTCGCGTCTGTACCCAGCAAGTACAGTGTATTGGACTGAATAGGAGCTATTGTTCTTGTCAGTTTCCTAAGCAGAATTGAACTAGATATGGCCGTGTGTGTAGGAAGCACAGTTCTTTTGTTCTGAGCAAGCTCACTGTTTGGACCCCATAGGAAACACAGTAGAGTAGAAGAGTGCTCTTTTCTCTAAAGCAGAGTGTGTTTCTTGTAAGGCGAGCTAGCGTTTGTTTCCCAGTCCTAAATGGAGTTGAATCACATGCAGTTTCTGGTCCTACAAGCAAGAGTTGTTTTATGGTAAGAATAGTCACTATTGCGCTGCCATTGCCATACACAAGACAAATAGCACTGGCGTCTGTTCCCAGCATGTACAGTGTATTGGGCTAAAGAGGATCTACTGTTCTTGTCAGGTTCCTAATCAGAATTGAACTAGATATGGCCATGTGTAGGAAGCACAGGTCTTTTGTTCTGAGCAAGCTCACTGTTCTGGCCCTACAGGAAACACAGTAGAGTAGAAGAGTGCTCTTTTCTCAAAAGCAGAGTGTGTTTCTTGTAAGGCGAGCTAGAGTTTGTTTCCCAGTCCTAAATGGAGTTGAGTCGCATGCAGTTTTTTGTCTTAAGAGCAAGAGTTGTTTTCTTGTAAGACAAGTCACTATTGTGCTCGAATTGCCATACACAGTGCAAATAGTACTGGCGTCTGTTCCCAGCAAGTACAGTGTATTGGACTGAAGAGGAGCTATTGTTCTTGTCAGTTTCCTAAGCAGAGTTGAACTAGTTATGGCCCGTGTGTGTAGGAAGCACAGTTCTTTTGTTCTGAGCAAGTTCACTGTTCTGGCCCTATAGGAAACACAGTAGAGTAGAAGAATGCTCTTTTCTCTAAAGCAGAGTGTGTTTCTTGTAAGGCGAGGTAGCGTTTGTTTCCCAGTCCTAAATGGAGTTGAATCACATGTAGTTTGTAGTTCTACGAGCAAGAGTTGTTTTATGGTAAGAAGAGTCACTATTGCGCTGCCATTGCCATACACAGGACAAATAGCACTGGCGTCTGTTCCCAGCAAGTACAGTGTATTGGACTGAAGAGGATCTACTGTTCTTGTCAGTTTCCTAAGCAGAATTGAACTAGATATGGCCATGTGTGTAGGAAGCACATTTCTTATGTTCTGAGCAAGTTCACTGTTCTGGCCCTATAGGAAACACAGTATAGTAGAAGAGTGCTCTTTTCTCAAAAGCAGAGTGTGTTTTTGTAAGACGAGCTAGCGTTTGTTTCCTAGTCCTAAATGGAGTGGAATCACATGCAGTTTCTGGTCCTATGAACAAGAGTTGTTTTCTGGTAAGGAAAGTCACTATTGCGCTCCCATTGCCCTACACAAGGCAAATAGCACTCGCGTCTTTTCCCAGCAAGTACAGTGTTTTTGACTGAATAGGAGCTACTGTTCTTGTCAGTTTCCTAAGCAGAGTTGAACTAGATATGGCCCGTGTGTTTAGGAAGCACAGTTATTATGTTCTGAGCAAGCTCACTGTTCTGGCCCTATAGGAAACACAGTAGAGTAGAAGAGTGCTCTTTTCTCTAAAGCAGAGTGTGTTACTTGTAAGGCGAGCTAGCGTTTGTTTTCCAGTCCTAAATGGAGTTGAGTCACATGCAGTTTTTGGTCCTACGAGCAAGAGTTGTTTTCTCGTAAGGAAAGTCACTATTGCGCACCCATTGCCACACACAGTGCAAGGAGCACTCGCATCTGTTCCCACCAAGTACAGTGTATCGGACTGAAGAGGAGCTACTGTTCTTGTCAGGTTCCTAAGCAGAATTGAACTAGATATGGCAGTGTGTGTAGGAAGCACAGATCTTTTGTTCAGAGCAAGCTCACTGTTCGGACCCCATAGGAAACACAGTAGAGTAGAAGAGTGCTCTTTTCTCTAAAGCAAAGTGTGTTTCATGTAAGGCGAGCTAGCGTTTGTTTCCCAGTACTAAATGGTGTGGAATCACATGCAGTTTCTGGTCCTACGATCAAGAGTTGTTTTATGGTAAGAATATTCACTATAGCGCTGCCATTGCCATACACAGGACAAATAGCACTGGCGTCTGTTCGCAGCAAGTACAGAGTATTGGACTGAAGAGGAGTTCCTGTTCTTGTCAGTTTCCTAAGCAGAGTTGAACTAGATATGGCCCATTTGTGTAGGAAGCACAGTTCTTTTGTTCAGAGCAAGCTCACTGTTCGGACCCCATAGGAAACACAGTAGAGTAGAAGAGTGCTCTTTTCTCAAAAGCAGAGTGTGTTTCATGTAAGGCGAGCTAGCATTTGTTTCCCAGTCCTAAATGGAGTTGAATCACATGCAGTTTCTGGTCCTACGAGCAAGAGTTGTTTTCTGGTAATGAAAGTCACTATTGCGCTCCCAATGCCATCCACAGTGCAAATAGCTTTCGCGTCTTTTCCCAGTAAGTACAGTGTATCGGACTGAAGAGAAGCTACTGTTCTTGTCAGTGTCCTAAGCAGAGTTGAACTAGATATGGCCCGTGTGTAGGAAGCACAGTTCTTTGTTCTGAGCAAGCTCACTGTTCTGGCCCTATAGGAAACACAGTACAGTAGAAGAGTGCTCTATTCTCTAAAGCAGAGTTTGTTTCTTGTAAGGCGAGCTCGTGTTTATTTCCCAGTCCGAAATGGAGTTGAGTCACATGCAGTTTTTGGTCCTATTAGCAAGAGATGTTTTCTTGTAAGAAGAGTCACTGTTGTGCTCCAAATGCCATACACAGTGCAAATAGCACTCGCGTCTCTTCCCAGCAAGTACAGTGTATTGGACTGAATAGGAGCTACTGTTCTTGTCAGTTTCCTAAGCAGAGTTTAACTAGATATGGTCCATGTGTTTAGGAAGCACAGTTCTTTTGTTCTGAGAAAGCTCACTGTTTGGACCCCATAGGAAACACAGTAGAGTTGAAGAGTGCTCTTTTCTCTAAAGCAGAGTGTGTTTCTTGTAAGGCGAGATAGCGTTTGTTTCCCAGTCCTAAATGGAGTTGAATCCCATGCAGTTTCTGGTACTACGAGCAAGAGTTGTTTTCTGGTAAGAAGAGTCACTATTGCGCTGCCATTGCCATACACAGGACAAATAGCACTGACGTCTGTTCGCAGCAAGTACAGTGTATTGGACTGAAGAGGATCTAGTGTTCTTGTCAGGTTCCTAAGCAGAATTGAACTAGATATGGCCGTGTGTGTAGGAAGCACAGTTCTTTTGTTCTGAGCAAGCTCACTGTTTGGACCCCATAGGAAACACAGTAGAGTAGAAGAGTGCTCTTTTCTCTAAAGCAGAGTGTGTTTCTTGTAAGGCGCGCTAGCATTTGTTTCCCAGTCCTAAATGGCGTTGAATCACATGCAGTTTGTGGTCCTACGAGCAAGGAATGTTTTCTGGTAGGAAAGTCACTATTGCGCTCCCATTGCCAGACACAGTGCAAATAGCACGTGTCTGTTCCCAGCAAGTACAGTGAATCAGACTGAAGAGGAGCTACTGTTCTTGTCAGTTTCCAAAGCAGAGTTGAACTACATAAGTCCCGTGTGTGTAGGAAGCACAGTTCTTATGTTCTGAGCAAGCTCACTGTTCTGGCCCTATAGGAAACACAGTAGAGTAGAAGAGTGCTCTTTTCTCAAAAGCAGAGTGTGTTTCTTGTAAGGCGAGCTAGCGTTTGTTTCCTAGTCCTAAATGGCGTTGAATCACATGCAGTTTCTGGTCCTACGAACAAGAGTTGTTTTCTGGTAAGGAAAGTCACTATTGCGCTCCCATTGCCAACACAGGGCAAATAGCTCTCGCGTATTTTCCCAGCAAGTACAGTGTATTGGACTGAATAGGAGCTACTGTTCTTGTCAGTTTGCTAAGCAGAGTTGAACTACATATGGTCCTTGTGTGTAGGAAGCACAGTTCTTTTGTTCTGAGCAAGCTCACTGTTTGGACACCATAGGAAACACAGTAGAGTAGAAGAGTGCTCTTTTCTCTAAAGCAGAGTGTGTTTCTTGTAAGGCGAGCTAGAGTTTGTTTCCCAGTCATAAATGGAGTGGAATCACATGCAGTTTCTGGTCCTACGAGCAAGAGTTGTTTTATGGTAAGAATAGTCACTATTGCGCTGCCATTGCCATACACAGGACAAATAGCACTGGCGTCTGTTCCCAGCAATACAGTGTATTGGACTGAAGAGGATCTACTGTTCTTGTCAGGTTCCTAAGCAGAATTGAACTAGATATGGCCGTGTGTGTAGGAATCACAGGTCTTTTGTTCTGAGCAAGCTCACTGTTCGGACACCATAGGAAACACAGTAGAGTAGAAGAGTGCTCTTTTCTCAAAAGCAGAGTGTATTTCTTGTAAGGCGAGCTAGCATTTCTTTCCTAGTCCTAAATGGAGTTGAATCACATGCATTTTCTGGTCCTACGAACAAGAGTTGTTTTCTGGTAAGGAAAGTCACTATTGTGCTCCCTTTTCCATACACAGTGCAAATAGCACTCGCGTCTGTTCCCAGCAAGTACAGTGTATCGGACTGAAGAGGAGCTACTGTTCTTGTCAGTTTCCTAAGCAGAGTTAAACTAGATATGGCACGTTTGTTTAGGAAGCACAGTTATTATGTTCTGAGCAAGCTCACTGTTCTGGCCCTATAGGAAACACAGTAGAGTAGAAGAGTGCTCTTTTCTCTAAAGCAGAGTGTGTTACTTGTAAGGCGAGCTGGCGTTTGTTTTCCAGTCCTAAATGGAGTTGATTCACATGCAGTTTTTGGTCCTACGAGCAAGAGTTGTTTTCTGGTAAGGAAAGTCACTATTGCGCACCCATTGCCACACACAGTGCAAAGAGTACTCGCATCTGTTCCCACCAAGTACTGTGTATGGGACTGAAGAGGAGCTACTGTTCTTGTCAGGTTCCTAAGCAGAATTGAACTAGATATGGCAGTGTGTGTAGGAAGCACAGATCTTTTGTTCAGAGCAAGCTCACTGTTCGGACCCCATAGGAAACACAGTAGAGTAGAAGAGTGCTCTTTTCTCTAAAGCAAAGTGTGTTTCTTGTAAGGCGAGCTAGCGCTTGTTTCCCAGTACTAAATGGAGTGGAATCACATGCAGTTTCTGGTCCTACGATCAAGAGTTGTTTTATGGTAAGAATAGTCACTATAGCGCTGCCATTGCCATACACAGGACAAATAGCACTGGCGTCTGTTCGCAGCAAGTACAGTATATTGGACTGAAGAGGATCTACTGTTCTTGTCAGGTTCCTAAGCAGAATTGAACTAGATATGGCCGTGTGTGTAGGAAGCACAGTTCTTTTGTTCTGAGCAAGCTCACTGTTCTGGCCCTATAGGAAACACAGTAGAGTAGAAGAGTGCTCTTTTCTCAAAAGCAGAGTGTGTTTCTTGTAAGGCGAGCTTGCATTTGTTTCCCAGTCCTAAATGGAGTTGAGTCACATGCAGTTTTTTTGTCCTACGAGCAAGAGTTGTTTTCTTGTATGAAGAGTCACTATTGTGCTCCCATTGCCATACACAGTGCAAATAGCACTCGCTTCTGCTCCCTGCAAGTACAGAGTATTGGACTGAAGAGGAGTTCCTGTTCTTGTCAGTTTCCTAAGCAGAGTTGAACTAGATATGGCCCGTTTGTGTAGGAAGCACAGTTCTTTTGTTCAGAGCAAGCTCACTGTTCGGACCCCATAGGAAACACAGTAGAGTAGAAGAGTGCTCTATTCTCAAAAGCAGAGTGTGTTTCATGTAAGGCGAGCTAGCATTTGTTTCCCAGTCCTAAATGGAGTTGAATCACATGCAGTTTCTGGTCCTACGAGCAAGAGTTGTTTTATTGTAAGAAGAGTCACTATTGCGCTCCCAATGCCATCCACAGTGCAAATAGCTTTCGCGTCTGTTCCCAGTAAGTACAGTGTATCGGACTGAAGAGAAGCTACTGTTCTTGTCAGTGTCCTAAGCAGAGTTGAACTAGATATGGCCCGTGTGTAGGAAGCACAGTTCTTTTGTTCTGAGCAAGCTCACTGTTCTGGCCCTATAGGAAACACAGTAGAGTAGAAGAGTGCTCTTTTCTCTAAAGCAGAGTGTGTTTCTTGTAAGGCGAGCTAGCGTTTGTTTCCCAGTCTTAAATGGAGTTGAATCACATGCAGTTTCTGGTCCTACGAGCAAGAGTTGTTTTATTGTAAGAAGAGTCACTATTGCGCTGCCATTGCCAAACACAGGACAAATAGCACTGGCGTCTGTTCCCAACAAGCACAGTGTATTGGACTGAAGAGGATCTACTGTTCTTGTCAGGTTCCAAAGCAGAATTGAACTAGATATGTCCGTGTGTGTAGGAAGCACAGTTCTTTTGTTCTGAGCAAGCTCACTGTTCGGACACCATAGGAAACACAGTAGAGTAGAGGAGTGCTCTTTTCTCAAAAGCAGAGTGTGTTTTTGTAAGGCAAGCTAGCATTTTTTTCCCAGTCCTAAATGGATTTGAATCTCATGCAGTTTCTGGTCCTACGAGCAAGAGTTGTTTTCTGGTAAGGAAAGTCACTATTGTGCTCCCTTTGCCATACACAGTGCAAATAGCACTCGCATCTTTTCCCAGCAAGTACAGTGTGTCAGACTGAAGAGGAGCTACTGTTCTTGTCAGTTTCCTAAGCAGAGTTGAACTAGATATGGCCTGTGTGTTTAGGAAGCACAGTTATTATGTTCTGAGCAAGCTCACTGTTCTGGCCCTATAGGAAACACAGTAGAGTAGAAGAGTGCTCTTTTCTCTAAAGCAGAGTGTGTTTCTTGTATGGCGAGCTAGCGTTTATTTCACAGTCCTAAATGGAGTTGAGTCACATGCAGTTTTTGGTCCTATGAGCAAGAGATGTTTTCTGGTAAGAAGAGTCACTATTGTGCTCCCATTGCCATACACAGTGCAAATAGCACTGGCGTCTGTTCCCAGCAAGTACAGTGTATTGGACTGAATAGGTACTATTGTTCTTGTCAGTTTCCTAAGCAGAGTTGAACTGTATATGATTCATGTGTGTAGGAAGCACAGTTCTTTTGTTCTGAGCAAGCTCACTGTTTGGACCCCATAGGAAACAGAGTAGAGTAGAAGAGTGCTCTTTTCTGTAAAGCAGAGTGTGTTTCTTGTAAGGCGAGCTAGCGTTTGTTTCCCAGTCCTAAATGGAGTTGAATCCCATGCAGTTTCTGGTACTACGGGCAAGAATTGTTTTCTGGTAAGAAGAGTCACTATTGTGCTGCCCTTGCCATACACAGGACAAATAGCACTGGCGTCTGTTCGCAGCAAGTACAGTGTATTGGACTGAAGAGGATCTACTGTTCTTGTCAGGTTCCTAAGCAGAATTGAACTAGATATGACAGTGTGTGTAGGAAGCACAGATCTTTTGTTCCGAGCAAGTTCACAGTTCGGACACCATTGGAAACACAGTAGAGTAGAAGAGTGCTCTTTTCTCTAAAGCAAAGTGTGTTTCTTGTAAGGCGAGCTAGCGTTGGTTTCCCAGTCCTAAATGGAGTGGAATCACATGCAGTTTCTGGTCCTACGATCAAGAGTTGTTTTATGGTAAGAATAGTCACTATAGCGCTGCCATTGCCATACACAGGACAAATAGCACTGGCGTCTGTTCGCAGCAAGTACAGTGTATTGGACTGAAGAGAAGCTACTGTTCTTGTCAGTGTCCTAAGCAGAGTTGAACTAGATATGGCCCGTGTGTAGGAAGCACAGTTCTTTTGTTCTGAGCAAGCTCACTGTTCTGGCCCTATAGGAAACACAGTAGAGTAGAAGAGTGCTCTTTTCTCTAAAGCAGAGTGTGTTTCCTGTAAGGCGAGCTAGTGTTTGTTTCCCAGTCTTAAATGGAGTTGAATCACATGCAGTTTCTGGTCCTACGAGCAAGAGTTGTTTTATTGTAAGAAGAGTCACTATTGCGCTGCCATTGCCAAACACAGGACAAATAGCACTGGCGTCTGTTCCCAACAAGCACAGTGTATTGGACTGAAGAGGATCTACTGTTCTTGTCAGGTTCCTAAGCAGAATTGAACTAGATATGTCCGTGTGTGTAGGAAGCACAGTTCTTTT
Organism: Peromyscus eremicus; assembly: GCF_949786415.1. NCBI lineage: Eukaryota > Metazoa > Chordata > Mammalia > Rodentia > Cricetidae > Peromyscus > Peromyscus eremicus. The sequence goes on along the minus strand of NW_026734666.1, from coordinate 62,744 downwards.
GTTCTGAGCAAGCTCACTGTTCGGACACCATAGGAAACACAGTAGAGTAGATGAGTGCTCTTTTCTCAAAAGCAGAGTGTGTTTTTTGTAAGGCAAGCTAGCATTTGTTTCCCAGTCCTAAATGGATTTGAATCTCATGCAGTTTCTGGTCCTACGAGCAAGAGTTGTTTTCTGGTAAGGAAAGTCACTATTGTGCTCCCTTTGCCATACACAGTGCAAATAGCACTCGCATCTTTTCCCAGCAAGTACAGTGTGTCAGACTGAAGAGGACCTACTGTTCTTGTCAGTTTCCTAAGCAGAGTTGAACTAGATATGGCCTGTGTGTTTAGGAAGCACAGTTATTATGTTCTGAGCAAGCTCACTGTTCTGGCCCTATAGGAAAGACAGTAGAGTAGAAGAGTGCTCTTTTCTCTAAAGCAGAGTGTGTTTCTTGTATGGCGAGCTAGCGTTTATTTCGCAGTCCTAAATGGAGATGAGTCACATGCAGTTTTTGGTCCTATGAGCAAGAGATGTTTTCTGGTAAGAAGAGTCACTATTGTGCTCCCATTGCCATACACAGTGCAAATAGCACTGGCGTCTGTTCCCAGCAAGTACAGTGTATTGGACTGAATAGGTACTACTGTTCTTGTCAGTTTCCTAAGCAGAGTTGAACTGTATATGATTCATGTGTGTAGGAAGCACAGTTCTTTTGTTCTGAGCAAGCTCACTGTTTGGACCCCATAGGAAACACAGTAGAGTAGAAGAGTGCTCTTTTCTCTAAAGCAGAGTGTGTTTCTTGTAAGGCGTGCTAGCGTTTGTTTCCCAGTCCTAAATGGAGTTGAATCCCATGCAGTTTCTGGTACCACGAGCAAGAGTTGTTTTCTGGTATGAAGAGTCACTATTGCGCTGCCCTTGCCATACACAGGACAAATAGCACTGGCGACTGTTCGCAGCAAGTACAGTGTATTGGACTGAAGAGGATCTACTGTTCTTGTCAGGTTCCTAAGCAGAATTGAACTAGATATGACAGTGTGTGTAGGAAGCACAGATCTTTTGTTCAGAGCAAGTTCACTGTTCGGACCCCATTGGAAACACAGTAGAGTAGAAGAGTGCTCTTTTCTCTAAAGCAAAGTGTGTTTCTTGTAAGGCGAGCTAGCGTTGGTTTCCCAGTCCTAAATGGAGTGGAATCACATGCAGTTTCTGGTCCTACGATCAAGAGTTGTTTTATGGTAAGAATAGTCACTATAGCGCTGCCATTGCCATACACAGGACAAATAGCACTGGCGTCTGTTCGCAGCCAGTACAGTGTATTGGACTGAAGAGGATCTACTGTTCTTGTCAGGTTCCTAACCAGAATTGAACTAGATATGGCCGTGTGTGTAGGAAGCACAGTTCTTTTGTTCTGAGCAAGCTCACTGTTCGGACCCCATAGGAAACACAGTAGAGAAGAAGAGTGCTCTTTTCTCAAAAGCAGAGTGTATTTCAAGTAAGGCGAGCTAGCATTTGTTTCCCAGTCCTAAAACGGGGTTGAATCACATGCAGTTTCTGGTCCTACGAGCAAGAGTTGTTTTCTTGTAAGGAAAGTCACTATTGCGCTCGCTTTGCCATACACAGTGCAAATAGCACTCGCGTCTTTTCCCAGCAAGTACAGTGTCGGACTGAAGAGGAGCAACTCTTCTTGTCAGTTTCCTAAGCAGAGTTGAACTAGATATGGCCCGTGTGTTTAGGAAGCACAGTTATTATGTTCTGAGCAAGCTCACCGTTCTGGCCCTATAGGAAACACAGTAGAGTAGAAGAGTGCTCTTTTCTCTAAAGCAGAGTGTGTTACTTGTAAGGCGAGCTAGCGTTTGTTTTCCAGTCCTAAATGGAGTTGAATCACATGCAGTTTTTGGTCCTACGAGCAAGAGTTGTTTTCTGGTAAGGAAAGTCACTATTGCGCACCCATTGCCACACACAGTGCAAGGAGCACTCGCATCTGTTCCCACCAAGTACAGTGTATCGGACTGAAGAGGAGCTACTGTTCTTGTCAGGTTCCTAAGCAGAATTGAACTAGATATGGCAGTGTGTGTAGGAAGCACAGATCTTTTGTTCAGAGCAAGCTCACTGTTCGGACCACATAGGAAACACAGTAGAGTAGAAGAGTGCTCTTTTCTCTAAAGCAAAGTGTGTTTCTTGTAAGGCGAGCTAGCGTTTGTTTCCCAGTACTAAATGGTGTGGAATCACATGCAGTTTCTGGTCCTACGATCAAGAGTTGTTTTATGGTAAGAATAGTCACTATAGCGCTGCCATTGCCATACACAGGACAAATAGCACTGGCGTCTGTTCGCAGCAAGTACAGAGTATTGGACTGAAGAGGAGTTCCTGTTCTTGTCAGTTTCCTAAGCAGAGTTGAACTAGATATGGCCCATTTGTGTAGGAAGCACAGTTCTTTTGTTCAGAGCAAGCTCACTGTTCGGACCCCATAGGAAACACAGTAGAGTAGAAGAGTGCTCTTTTCTCAAAAGCAGAGTGTGTTTCATGTAAGGCGAGCTAGCATTTGTTTCCCAGTCCTAAATGGAGTTGAATCACATGCAGTTTCTGGTCCTACGAGCAAGAGTTGTTTTCTGGTAATGAAAGTCACTATTGCGCTCCCAATGCCATCCACAGTGCAAATAGCTTTCGCGTCTGTTCCCAGTAAGTACAGTGTATCGGACTGAAGAGAAGCTACTGTTCTTGTCAGTGTCCTAAGCAGAGTTGAACTAGATATGGCCCGTGTGTAGGAAGCACAGTTCTTTTGTTCTGAGCAAGCTCACTGTTCTGGCCCTATAGGAAACACAGTACAGTAGAAGAGTGCTCTTTTCTCTAAAGCAGAGTTTGTTTCTTGTAAGGCGAGCTCGTGTTTATTTCCCAGTCCTAAATGGAGTTGAGTCACATGCAGTTTTTGGTCCTATTAACAAGAGATGTTTTCTTGTAAGAAGAGTCACTGTTGTGCTCCAAATGCCATACACAGTGCAAATAGCACTCGCGTCTCTTCCCAGCAAGTACAGTGTATTGGACTGAATAGGAGCTACTGTTCTTGTCAGTTTCCTAAGCAGAGTTTAACTAGATATGGTCCATGTGTGTAGGAAGCACAGTTCTTTTGTTCTGAGAAAGCTCACTGTTTGGACCCCATAGGAAACACAGTAGAGTTGAAGAGTGCTCTTTTCTCTAAAGCAGAGTGTGTTTCTTGTAAGGCGAGATAGCGTTTGTTTCCCAGTCCTAAATGGAGTTGAATCCCATGCAGTTTCTGGTACTACGAGCAAGAGTTGTTTTCTGGTAAGAAGAGTCACTATTGCGCTGCCATTGCCATACACAGGACAAATAGCACTGACGTCTGTTCGCAGCAAGTACAGTGTATTGGACTGAAGAGGATCTAGTGTTCTTGTCAGGTTCCTAAGCAGAATTGAACTAGATATGGCCGTGTGTGTAGGAAGCACAGTTCTTTTGTTCTGAGCAAGCTCACTGTTTGGACCCCATAGGAAACACAGTAGAGTAGAAGAGTGCTCTTTTCTCTAAAGCAGAGTGTGTTTCTTGTAAGGCGCGCTAGCATTTGTTTCCCAGTCCTAAATGGCGTTGAATCACATGCAGTTTGTGGTCCTACGAGCAAGGAATGTTTTCTGGTAGGAAAGTCACTATTGCGCTCCCATTGCCAGACACAGTGCAAATAGCACGTGTCTGTTCCCAGCAAGTACAGTGAATCGGACTGAAGAGGAGCTACTGTTCTTGTCAGTTTCCAAAGCAGAGTTGAATTACATAAGTCCCGTGTGTGTAGGAAGCACAGTTCTTATGTTCTGTGCAAGCTCACTGTTCTGGCCCTATAGGAAACACAGTAGAGTAGAAGAGTGCTCTTTTCTCAAAAGCAGAGTGTGTTTCTTGTAAGGCGAGCTAGCGTTTGTTTCCTAGTCCTAAATGGCGTTGAATCACATGCAGTTTCTGGTCCTAAGAACAAGAGTTGTTTTCTGGTAAGGAAAGTCACTATTGCGCTCCCATTGCCAACACAGGGCAAATAGCACTCGCGTATTTTCCCAGCAAGTACAGTGTATTGGACTGAATAGGAGCTACTGTTCTTGTCAGTTTGCTAAGCAGAGTTGAACTACATATGGTCCTTGTGTGTAGGAAGCACAGTTCTTTTGTTCTGAGCAAGCTCACTGTTTGGACACCATAGGAAACACAGTAGAGTAGAAGAGTGCTCTTTTCTCTAAAGCAGAGTGTGTTTCTTGTAAGGCGAGCTAGAGTTTGTTTCCCAGTCATAAATGGAGTGGAATCACATGCAGTTTCTGGTCCTACGAGCAAGAGTTGTTTTATGGTAAGAATAGTCACTATTGCGCTGCCATTGCCATACACAGGACAAATAGCACTGGCGTCTGTTCCCAGCAATACAGTGTATTGGACTGAAGAGGATCTACTGTTCTTGTCAGGTTCCTAAGCAGAATTGAACTAGATATGGCCGTGTGTGTAGGAATCACAGGTCTTTTGTTCTGAGCAAGCTCACTGTTCGGACCCCATAGGAAACACAGTAGAGTAGAAGAGTGCTCTTTTCTCAAAAGCAGAGTGTATTTCAAGTAAGGCGAGCTAGCATTTGTTTCCTAGTCCTAAATGGAGTTGAATCACATGCATTTTCTGGTCCTACGAACAAGAGTTGTTTTCTGGTAAGGAAAGTCACTATTGTGCTCCCTTTTCCATACACAGTGCAAATAGCACTCGCGTCTGTTCCCAGCAAGTACAGTGTATCGGACTGAAGAGGAGCTACTGTTCTTGTCAGTTTCCTAAGCAGAGTTAAACTAGATATGGCACGTTTGTTTAGGAAGCACAGTTATTATGTTCTGAGCAAGCTCACTGTTCTGGCCCTATAGGAAACACAGTAGAGTAGAAGAGTGCTCTTTTCTCTAAAGCAGAGTGTGTTACTTGTAAGGCGAGCTGGCGTTTGTTTTCCAGTCCTAAATGGAGTTGATTCACATGCAGTTTTTGGTCCTACGAGCAAGAGTTGTTTTCTGGTAAGGAAAGTCACTATTGCGCACCCATTGCCACACACAGTGCAAAGAGTACTCGCATCTGTTCCCACCAAGTACTGTGTATGGGACTGAAGAGGAGCTACTGTTCTTGTCAGGTTCCTAAGCAGAATTGAACTAGATATGGCAGTGTGTGTAGGAAGCACAGATCTTTTGTTCAGAGCAAGCTCACTGTTCGGACCCCATAGGAAACACAGTAGAGTAGAAGAGTGCTCTTTTCTCTAAAGCAAAGTGTGTTTCTTGTAAGGCGAGCTAGCGCTTGTTTCCCAGTACTAAATGGAGTGGAATCACATGCAGTTTCTGGTCCTACGATCAAGAGTTGTTTTATGGTAAGAATAGTCACTATAGCGCTGCCATTGCCATACACAGGACAAATAGCACTGGCGTCTGTTCGCACCAAGTACAGTATATTGGACTGAAGAGGATCTACTGTTCTTGTCAGGTTCCTAAGCAGAATTGAACTAGATATGGCCGTGTGTGTAGGAAGCACAGTTCTTTTGTTCTGAGCAAGCTCACTGTTCTGGCCCTATAGGAAACACAGTAGAGTAGAAGAGTGCTCTTTTCTCAAAAGCAGAGTGTGTTTCTTGTAAGGCGAGCTTGCATTTGTTTCCCAGTCCTAAATGGAGTTGAGTCACATGCAGTTTTTTTGTCCTACGAGCAAGAGTTGTTTTCTTGTATGAAGAGTCACTATTGTGCTCCCATTGCCATACACAGTGCAAATAGCACTCGCTTCTGCTCCCTGCAAGTACAGAGTATTGGACTGAAGAGGAGTTCCTGTTCTTGTCAGTTTCCTAAGCAGAGTTGAACTAGATATGGCCCGTTTGTGTAGGAAACACAGTTCTTTTGTTCAGAGCAAGCTCACTGTTCGAACCCCATAGGAAACACAGTAGAGTAGAAGAGTGCTCTTTTCTCAAAAGCAGAGTGTGTTTCATGTAAGGCGAGCTAGCATTTGTTTCCCAGTCCTAAATGGAGTTGAATCACATGCAGTTTCTGGTCCTACGAGCAAGAGTTGTTTTATTGTAAGAAGAGTCACTATTGCGCTGCCATTGCCAAACACAGGACAAATAGCACTGGCGTCTGTTCCCAACAAGCACAGTGTATTGGACTGAAGAGGATCTACTGTTCTTGTCAGGTTCCAAAGCAGAATTGAACTAGATATGTCCGTGTGTGTAGGAAGCACAGTTCTTTTGTTCTGAGCAAGCTCACTGTTCGGACACCATAGGAAACACAGTAGAGTAGAGGAGTGCTCTTTTCTCAAAAGCAGAGTGTGTTTTTGTAAGGCAAGCTAGCATTTGTTTCCCAGTCCTAAATGGATTTGAATCTCATGCAGTTTCTGGTCCTACGAGCAAGAGTTGTTTTCTGGTAAGGAAAGTCACTATTGTGCTCCCTTTGCCATACACAGTGCAAATAGCACTCGCATCTTTTCCCAGCAAGTACAGTGTGTCAGACTGAAGAGGAGCTACTGTTCTTGTCAGTTTCCTAAGCAGAGTTGAACTAGATATGGCCTGTGTGTTTAGGAAGCACAGTTATTATGTTCTGAAAAAGCTCACTGTTCTGGCCCTATAGGAAACACAGTAGAGTAGAAGAGTGCTCTTTTCTCTAAAGCAGAGTGTGTTTCTTGTATGGCGAGCTAGCGTTTATTTCGCAGTCCTAAATGGAGTTAAGTCACATGCAGTTTTTGGTCCTATGAGCAAGAGATGTTTTCTGGTAAGAAGAGTCACTATTGTGCTCCCATTGCCATACACAGTGCAAATAGCACTGGCGTCTGTTCCCAGCAAGTAAAGTGTATTGGACTGAATAGGTACTATTGTTCTTGTCAGTTTCCTAAGCAGAGTTGAACTGTATATGATTCATGTGTGTAGGAAGCACAGTTCTTTTGTTCTGAGCAAGCTCACTGTTTGGACCCCATAGGAAACACAGTAGAGTAGAAGAGTGCTCTTTTCTCTAAAGCAGAGTGTGTTTCTTGTAAGGCGAGCTAGCGTTTGTTTCCCAGTCCTAAATGGAGTTGAATCCCATGCAGTTTCTGGTACCACGGGCAAGAGTTGTTTTCTGGTAAGAAGAGTCACTATTGTGCTGCCCTTGCCATACACAGGACAAATAGCACTGGCGACTGTTCGCAGCAAGTACAGTGTATTGGACTGAAGAGGATCTACTGTTCTTGTCAGGTTCCTAAGCAGAATTGAACTAGATATGACAGTGTGTGTAGGAAGCACAGATCTTTTGTTCCGAGCAAGTTCACAGTTCGGACCCCATTGGAAACACAGTAGAGTAGAAGAGTGCTCTTTTCTCTAAAGCAAAGTGTGTTTCTTGTAAGGCGAGCTAGCGTTGGTTTCCCAGTCCTAAATGGAGTGGAATCACATGCAGTTTCTGGTCCTACGATCAAGAGTTGTTTTATGGTAAGAATAGTCACTATAGCGCTGCCATTGCCATACACAGGACAAATAGCACTGGCGTCTGTTCGCAGCAAGTACAGTGTATTGGACTGAAGAGAAGCTACTGTTCTTGTCAGTGTCCTAAGCAGAGTTGAACTAGATATGGCCCGTGTGTAGGAAGCACAGTTCTTTTGTTCTGAGCAAGCTCACTGTTCTGGCCCTATAGGAAACACAGTAGAGTAGAAGAGTGCTCTTTTCTCTAAGGCAGAGTGTGTTTCTTGTAAGGCGAGCTAGCGTTTGTTTCCCAGTCTTAAATGGAGTTGAATCACATGCAGTTTCTGGTCCTACGAGCAAGAGTTGTTTTATTGTAAGAAGAGTCACTATTGCGCTGCCATTGCCAAACACAGGACAAATAGCACTGGCGTCTGTTCCCAACAAGCACAGTGTATTTTACTGAAGAGGATCTACTGTTCTTGTCAGGTTCCTAAGCAGAATTGAACTAGATATGTCCGTGTGTGTAGGAAGCACAGTTCTTTTGTTCTGAGCAAGCTCACTGTTCGGACACCATAGGAAACACAGTAGAGTAGAGGAGTGCTCTTTTCTCAAAAGCAGAGTGTGTTTTTTGTAAGGCAAGCTAGCATTTGTTTCCCAGTCCTAAATGGATTTGAATCTCATGCAGTTTCTGGTCCTACGAGCAAGAGTTGTTTTCTGGTAAGGAAAGTCACTATTGTGCTCCCTTTGCCATACACAGTGCAAATAGCACTCGCATCTTTTCCCAGCAAGTACAGTGTGTCAGACTGAAGAGGAGCTACTGTTCTTGTCAGTTTCCTAAGCAGAGTTGAACTAGATATGGCCTGTGTGTTTAGGAAGCACAGTTATTATGTTCTGAGCAAGCTCACTGTTCTGGCCCTATAGGAAACACAGTAGAGAAGAAGAGTGCTCTTTTCTCTAAAGCAGAGTGTGTTTCTTGTATGGCGAGCTAGCGTTTATTTCGCAGTCCTAAATGGAGTTGAGTCACATGCAGTTTTTGGTCCTATGAGCAAGAGATGTTTTCTGGTAAGAAGAGTCACTATTGTGCTCCCATTGCCATACACAGTGCAAATAGCACTGGCGTCTGTTCCCAGCAAGTACAGTGTATTGGACTGAATAGGTACTACTGTTCTTGTCAGTTTCCTAAGCAGAGTTGAACTGTATATGATTCATGTGTGTAGGAAGCACAGTTCTTTTGTTCTGAGCAAGCTCACTGTTTGGACCCCATAGGAAACACAGTAGAGTAGAAGAGTGCTCTTTTCTCTAAAGCAGAGTGTGTTTCTTGTAAGGCGAGCTAGCGTTTGTTTCCCAGTCCTAAATGGAGTTGAATCCCATGCAGTTTCTGGTACCACGAGCAAGAGTTGTTTTTTGGTATGAAGAGTCACTATTGCGCTGCCCTTGCCATACACAGGACAAATAGCACTGGCGACTGTTCGCAGCAAGTACAGTGTATTGGACTGAAGAGGATCTACTGTTCTTGTCAGGTTCCTAAGCAGAATTGAACTAGATATGACAGTGTGTGTAGGAAGCACAGATCTTTTGTTCAGAGCAAGTTCACTGTTCGGACCCCATTGGAAACACAGTAGAGTAGAAGAGTGCTCTTTTCTCTAAAGCAAAGTGTGTTTCTTGTAAGGCGAGCTAGCGTTGGTTTCCCAGTCCTAAATGGAGTGGAATCACATGCAGTTTCTGGTCCTATGATCAAGAGTTGTTTTATGGTAAGAATAGTCACTATAGCGCTGCCATTGCCATACACAGGACAAATAGCACTGGCGTCTGTTCGCAGCAAGTACAGTGTATTGGACTGAAGAGAAGCTACTGTTCTTGTCAGTGTCCTAAGCAGAGTTGAACTAGATATGGCCCGTGTGTAGGAAGCACAGTTCTTTTGTTCTGAGCAAGCTCACTGTTCTGGCCCTATAGGAAACACAGTAGAGTAGAAGAGTGCTCTTTTCTCTAAGGCAGAGTGTGTTTCTTGTAAGGCGAGCTAGCGTTTGTTTCCCAGTCTTAAATGGAGTTGAATCACATGCAGTTTCTGGTCCTACGAGCAAGAGTTGTTTTATTGTAAGAAGAGTCACTATTGCGCTGCCATTGCCAAACACAGGACAAATAGCACTGGCGTCTGTTCCCAACAAGCACAGTGTATTGGACTGAAGAGGATCTACTGTTCTTGTCAGGTTCCTAAGCAGAATTGAACTAGATATGTCCGTGTGTGTAGGAAGCACAGTTCTTTTGTTCTGAGCAAGCTCACTGTTCGGACACCATAGGAAACACAGTAGAGTAGAGGAGTGCTCTTTTCTCAAAAGCAGAGTGTGTTTTTTGTAAGGCAAGCTAGCATTTGTTTCCCAGTCCTAAATGGATTTGAATCTCATGCAGTTTCTGGTCCTACGAGCAAGAGTTGTTTTCTGGTAAGGAAAGTCACTATTGTGCTCCCTTTGCCATACACAGTGCAAATAGCACTCGCATCTTTTCCCAGCAAGTACAGTGTGTCAGACTGAAGAGGAGCTCCTGTTCTTGTCAGTTTCCTAAGCAGAGTTGAACTAGATATGGCCTGTGTGTTTAGGAAGCACAGTTATTATGTTCTGAGCAAGCTCACTGTTCTGGCCCTATAGGAAACACAGTAGAGAAAGCAGAGTGTGTTTCTTGTATGGCGAGCTAGCGTTTATTTCGCAGTCCTAAATGGAGTTGAGTCACATGCAGTTTTTGGTCCTATGAGCAAGAGATGTTTTCTGGTAAGAAGAGTCACTATTGTGCTCCCATTGCCATACACAGTGCAAATAGCACTGGCGTCTGTTCCCAGCAAGTACAGTGTATTGGACTGAATAGGTACTACTGTTCTTGTCAGTTTCCTAAGCAGAGTTGAACTGTATATGATTCATGTGTGTAGGAAGCACAGTTCTTTTGTTCTGAGCAAGCTCACTGTTTGGACCCCATAGGAAACACAGTAGAGTAGAAGAGTGCTCTTTTCTCTAAAGCAGAGTGTGTTTCTTGTAAGGCGAGCTAGCGTTTGTTTCCCAGTCCTAAATGGAGTTGAATCCCATGCAGTTTCTGGTACCACGAGCAAGAGTTGTTTTCTGGTATGAAGAGTCACTATTGCGCTGCCCTTGCCATACACAGGACAAATAGCACTGGCGACTGTTTGCAGCAAGTACAGTGTATTGGACTGAAGAGGATCTACTGTTCTTGTCAGGTTCCTAAGCAGAATTGAACTAGATATGACAGTGTGTGTAGGAAGCACAGATCTTTTGTTCAGAGCAAGTTCACTGTTCGGACCCCATTGGAGACACAGTAGAGTAGAAGAGTGCTCTTTTCTCTAAAGCAAAGTGTGTTTCTTGTAAGGCGAGCTAGCGTTGGTTTCCCAGTCCTAAATGGAATTGAATCACATGCAGTTTCTGGTCCTACGATCAAGAGTTGTTTTATGGTAAGAATAGTCACTATAGCGCTGCCATTGCCATACACAGGACAAATAGCACTGGCGTCTGTTCGCAGCAAGTACAGTGCATTGGACTGAAGAGGATCTATTGTTCTTGTCAGGTTCCTAAGCAGAATTGAACTAGATATGGCCGTGTGTGTAGGAAGCACAGTTCTTTTGTTCTGAGCAAGCTCACTGTTCTGGCCCTATAGGAAACACAGTAGAGTAGAAGAGTGCTCTTTTCTCAAAAGCAGAGCGTGTTTTTTGTAAGGCGAGCTTGCGTTTGTTTCCCAGTCCTAAATGGAGTTGAGTCACATGCAGTTTTTTTGTCCTACGAGCAAGAGTTGTTTTCTTGTATGAAGAGTCACTATTGCGCTCCCATTGCCATACACAGTGCAAATAGCACTCGCGTCTGCTCCCTGCAAGTACAGAGTATTGGACTGAAGAGGAGCTCCTGTTCTTGTTAGTTTCCTAAGCAGAGTTGAACTAGATATGGCAGTGTGTGTAGGAAGCACAGTTCTTTTTTTCAGAGCAAGCTCACTGTTCGGACCCCATAGGAAACACAGTAGAGTAGAAGAGTGCTCTTTTCTCAAAAGCAGAGTGTGTTTCATGTAAGACGAGCTAGCATTTGTTTCCCAGTCCTAAATGGAGTTGAATCACATGCAGTTTCGGGTTCTACGAGCATGAGTTTTTTTCTGGTAAGGAAAGTCACTATTGCGCTCCCAATGCCATCCACAGTGCAAATAGCTCTCGCGTCTGTTCCCAGCAAGTACAGTGTATCGGACTGAAGAGAAGCTACTGTTCTAGTCAGTGTCCTAAGCAGAGTTGAACTAGATAGGGCCCGTGTGTAGGAAGCACAGTTCTTTAGTTCTGAGCAAGCTCACTCTTCTGGCCCTATAGGAAACACAGTAGAGTAGAAGAGTGCTCTTTTCTCTAAAGCAGAGTGTGTTTCTTGTAAGGCGAGCTAGCGTTTGTTTCCCAGTCTTAAATGGAGTTGAATCACATGCATTTTCTGGTTCTACGAGCAAGAGTTGTTTTATGGTAAGAAGAGTCACTATTGCGCTGCCATTGCCATACACAGGACAAATAGCAGTGGAGTCTGTTCCCAGCAAGCACAGTGTATTGGACTGCAGAGGATCTACTGTTCTTGTCAGGTTCCTAAGCAGAATTGAACTAGATATGGCCGTGTGTGTAGGAAGCACAGTTCTTTTGTTCTGAGCAAGCTCACTGTTCGGACCCCATAGGAAACACAGTAGAGTAGAAGAGTGCTCTTTTCTCAAAAGCGGAGTGTGTTTTTTGTAAGGCAAGCTAGCGTTTGTTTCCGAGTCCTAAATGGAGTTGAATCACATGCAGTTTCTGGTCCTACGAGCAAGAGTTGTTTTCTGGTAAGGAAAGTCACTATTGTGCTCCCTTTGCCATACACAGTGCAAATAGCACTCGCGTCTTTTCCCAGCAAGTACAGTGTATCGGACTGAAGAGGAGCTACTGTTCTTGTCAGTTTCCTAAACAGAGTTGAACTAGATATGGCCCGTGTGTTTAGGAAGCGCAGTTATTATGTTCTGAGCAAGCTCACTGTTCTGGCCCTATAGGAAACACAGTACAGTAGAAGAGTGCTCTTTTCTCTTAAGCAGAGTGTGTTTCTTGTAAGGCGAGTTCGCGTTTATTTCCCAGTCCTAAATGGAGTTGAGTCACATGCAGTTTTTGGTCCTATGAGCAAGAGATGTTTTCTGGTAAGAAGAGTCACTATTGTGCTCCAAATGCCATACACAGTGCAAATAGCACTCGCGTCTGTTCCCAGCAAGTACAGTGTATTGGACTGAATAGGAGCTACTGTTCTTGTCAGTTTCCTAAGCAGAGTTTAACTAGATATGGTCCATATGGGTAGGAAGCACAGTTCTTTTGTTCTTTGCAAGCTCACTGTTTGGACCCCATAGGAAACACAGTAGGGTAGAAGAGTGCTCTTTTCTTAAAAGCAGAGTGTGTTTCTTTTAAGGCGAGCTAGCATTTGTTTCCCAGTCCTAAATGGCGTTGAATCACATGCAGTTTGTGGTCCTACGAGCAAGAGTTGTTTTCTGGTAAGGAAAGTCACTATTGCACTCCCATTGCCATACACAGTGCAAATAGCACTCCCGTCTGTTCCCAGCAAGTACAGTGTATTGGACTGAATAGGAACTACTGTTCTTGTCAGCTTCCTAAGCAGAGTTGAAGTAGATCTGGCCCGTGTGTAGGAAGCACAGTTCTTTTGTTCTGAGCAAGCTCACTGTTCTGGCCCTATAGGAAACACAGTAGAGTAGAAGAGTGCTCTTTTCTCTAAAGCAGAGTGTGTTTCTTGTAAGGCGAGCTAGCGTTTGTTTCCCAGTCTTAAATGGAGTTGAATCACATGCATTTTCTGGTTCTACGAGCAAGAGTTGTTTTATGGTAAGAAGAGTCACTATTGCGCTGCCATTGCCATACACAGGACAAATAGCAGTGGAGTCTGTTCCCAGCAAGCACAGTGTATTGGACTGCAGAGGATCTACTGTTCTTGTCAGGTTCCTAAGCAGAATTGAACTAGATATGGCCGTGTGTGTAGGAAGCACAGTTCTTTTGTTCTGAGCAAGCTCACTGTTCGGACCCCATAGGAAACACAGTAGAGTAGAAGAGTGCTCTTTTCTCAAAAGCGGAGTGTGTTTTTTGTAAGGCAAGCTAGCGTTTGTTTCCGAGTCCTAAATGGAGTTGAATCACATGCAGTTTCTGGTCCTACGAGCAAGAGTTGTTTTCTGGTAAGGAAAGTCACTATTGTGCTCCCTTTGCCATACACAGTGCAAATAGCACTCGCGTCTTTTCCCAGCAAGTACAGTGTATCGGACTGAAGAGGAGCTACTGTTCTTGTCAGTTTCCTAAACAGAGTTGAACTAGATATGGCCCGTGTGTTTAGGAAGCGCAGTTATTATGTTCTGAGCAAGCTCACTGTTCTGGCCCTATAGGAAACACAGTACAGTAGAAGAGTGCTCTTTTCTCTTAAGCAGAGTGTGTTTCTTGTAAGGCGAGCTCGCGTTTATTTCCCAGTCCTAAATGGAGTTGAGTCACATGCAGTTTTTGGTCCTATGAGCAAGAGATGTTTTCTGGTAAGAAGAGTCACTATTGTGCTCCAAATGCCATACACAGTGCAAATAGCACTCGTGTCTGTTCCCAGCAAGTACAGTGTATTGGACTGAATAGGAGCTACTGTTCTTGTCAGTTTCCTAAGCAGAGTTTAACTAGATATGGTCCATGTGGGTAGGAAGCACAGTTCTTTTGTTCTTTGCAAGCTCACTGTTTGGACCCCATAGGAAACACAGTAGGGTAGAAGAGTGCTCTTTTCTTAAAAGCAGAGTGTGTTTCTTTTAAGGCGAGCTAGCATTTGTTTCCCAGTCCTAAATGGCGTTGAATCACATGCAGTTTGTGGTCCTACGAGCAAGAGTTGTTTTCTGGTAAGGAAAGTCACTATTGCACTCCCATTGCCATACACAGTGCAAATAGCACTCCCGTCTGTTCCCAGCAAGTACAGTGTATTGGACTGAATAGGAACTACTGTTCTTGTCAGCTTCCTAAGCAGAGTTGAAGTAGATCTGGCCCGTGTGTAGGAAGCACAGTTCTTTTGTTCTGAGCAAGCTCACTGTTCTGGCCCTATAGGAAACACAGTAGAGTAGAAGAGTGCTCTTTTCTCTAAAGCAGAGTGTGTTTCTTGTAAGGCGAGCTAGCGTTTGTTTCCCAGTCTTAAATGGAGTTGAATCACATGCATTTTCTGGTTCTACGAGCAAGAGTTGTTTTATGGTAAGAAGAGTCACTATTGCGCTGCCATTGCCATACACAGGACAAATAGCACTGGAGTCTGTTCCCAGCAAGCACAGTGTATTGGACTGCAGAGGATCTACTGTTCTTGTCAGGTTCCTAAGCAGAATTGAACTAGATATGGCCGTGTGTGTAGGAAGCACAGTTCTTTTGTTCTGAGCAAGCTCACTGTTCGGACCCCATAGGAAACACAGTAGAGTAGAAGAGTGCTCTTTTCTCAAAAGCGGAGTGTGTTTTTTGTAAGGCAAGCTAGCGTTTGTTTCCGAGTCCTAAATGGAGTTGAATCACATGCAGTTTCTGGTCCTACGAGCAAGAGTTGTTTTCTGGTAAGGAAAGTCACTATTGTGCTCCCTTTGCCATACACAGTGCAAATAGCACTCGCGTCTTTTCCCAGCAAGTACAGTGTATCGGACTGAAGAGGAGCTACTGTTCTTGTCAGTTTCCTAAACAGAGTTGAACTAGATATGGCCCGTGTGTTTAGGAAGCGCAGTTATTATGTTCTGAGCAAGCTCACTGTTCTGGCCCTATAGGAAACACAGTACAGTAGAAGAGTGCTCTTTTCTCTTAAGCAGAGTGTGTTTCTTGTAAGGCGAGCTCGCGTTTATTTCCCAGTCCTAAATGGAGTTGAGTCACATGCAGTTTTTGGTCCTATGAGCAAGAGATGTTTTCTGGTAAGAAGAGTCACTATTGTGCTCCAAATGCCATACACAGTGCAAATAGCACTCGCGTCTGTTCCCAGCAAGTACAGTGTATTGGACTGAATAGGAGCTACTGTTCTTGTCAGTTTCCTAAGCAGAGTTTAACTAGATATGGTCCATGTGGGTAGGAAGCACAGTTCTTTTGTTCTTTGCAAGCTCACTGTTTGGACCCCATAGGAAACACAGTAGGGTAGAAGAGTGCTCTTTTCTTAAAAGCAGAGTGTGTTTCTTTTAAGGCGAGCTAGCATTTGTTTCCCAGTCCTAAATGGCGTTGAATCACATGCAGTTTGTGGTCCTACGAGCAAGAGTTGTTTTCTGGTAAGGAAAGTCACTATTGCACTCCCATTGCCATACACAGTGCAAATAGCACTCCCGTCTGTTCCCAGCAAGTACAGTGTATTGGACTGAATAGGAACTACTGTTCTTGTCAGCTTCCTAAGCAGAGTTGAAGTAGATCTGGCCCGTGTGTAGGAAGCACAGTTCTTTTGTTCTGAGCAAGCTCACTGTTCTGGCCCTATAGGAAACACAGTAGAGTAGAAGAGTGCTCTTTTCTCTAAAGCAGAGTGTGTTTCTTGTAAGGCGAGCTAGCGTTTGTTTCCCAGTCTTAAATGGAGTTGAATCACATGCATTTTCTGGTTCTACGAGCAAGAGTTGTTTTATGGTAAGAAGAGTCACTATTGCGCTGCCATTGCCATACACAGGACAAATAGCAGTGGAGTCTGTTCCCAGCAAGCACAGTGTATTGGACTGCAGAGGATCTACTGTTCTTGTCAGGTTCCTAAGCAGAATTGAACTAGATATGGCCGTGTGTGTAGGAAGCACAGTTCTTTTGTTCTGAGCAAGCTCACTGTTCGGACCCCATAGGAAACACAGTAGAGTAGAAGAGTGCTCTTTTCTCAAAAGCGGAGTGTGTTTTTTGTAAGGCAAGCTAGCGTTTGTTTCCGAGTCCTAAATGGAGTTGAATCACATGCAGTTTCTGGTCCTACGAGCAAGAGTTGTTTTCTGGTAAGGAAAGTCACTATTGTGCTCCCTTTGCCATACACAGTGCAAATAGCACTCGCGTCTTTTCCCAGCAAGTACAGTGTATCGGACTGAAGAGGAGCTACTGTTCTTGTCAGTTTCCTAAACAGAGTTGAACTAGATATGGCCCGTGTGTTTAGGAAGCGCAGTTATTATGTTCTGAGCAAGCTCACTGTTCTGGCCCTATAGGAAACACAGTACAGTAGAAGAGTGCTCTTTTCTCTTAAGCAGAGTGTGTTTCTTGTAAGGCGAGCTCGCGTTTATTTCCCAGTCCTAAATGGAGTTGAGTCACATGCAGTTTTTGGTCCTATGAGCAAGAGATGTTTTCTGGTAAGAAGAGTCACTATTGTGCTCCAAATGCCATACACAGTGCAAATAGCACTCGTGTCTGTTCCCAGCAAGTACAGTGTATTGGACTGAATAGGAGCTACTGTTCTTGTCAGTTTCCTAAGCAGAGTTTAACTAGATATGGTCCATGTGGGTAGGAAGCACAGTTCTTTTGTTCTTTGCAAGCTCACTGTTTGGACCCCATAGGAAACACAGTAGGGTAGAAGAGTGCTCTTTTCTTAAAAGCAGAGTGTGTTTCTTTTAAGGCGAGCTAGCATTTGTTTCCCAGTCCTAAATGGCGTTGAATCACATGCAGTTTGTGGTCCTACGAGCAAGAGTTGTTTTCTGGTAAGGAAAGTCACTATTGCACTCCCATTGCCATACACAGTGCAAATAGCACTCCCGTCTGTTCCCAGCAAGTACAGTGTATTGGACTGAATAGGAACTACTGTTCTTGTCAGCTTCCTAAGCAGAGTTGAAGTAGATCTGGCCCGTGTGTAGGAAGCACAGTTCTTTTGTTCTGAGCAAGCTCACTGTTCTGGCCCTATAGGAAACACAGTAGAGTAGAAGAGTGCTCTTTTCTCTAAAGCAGAGTGTGTTTCTTGTAAGGCGAGCTAGCGTTTGTTTCCCAGTCTTAAATGGAGTTGAATCACATGCATTTTCTGGTTCTACGAGCAAGAGTTGTTTTATGGTAAGAAGAGTCACTATTGCGCTGCCATTGCCATACACAGGACAAATAGCACTGGAGTCTGTTCCCAGCAAGCACAGTGTATTGGACTGCAGAGGATCTACTGTTCTTGTCAGGTTCCTAAGCAGAATTGAACTAGATATGGCCGTGTGTGTAGGAAGCACAGTTCTTTTGTTCTGAGCAAGCTCACTGTTCGGACCCCATAGGAAACACAGTAGAGTAGAAGAGTGCTCTTTTCTCAAAAGCGGAGTGTGTTTTTTGTAAGGCAAGCTAGCGTTTGTTTCCGAGTCCTAAATGGAGTTGAATCACATGCAGTTTCTGGTCCTACGAGCAAGAGTTGTTTTCTGGTAAGGAAAGTCACTATTGTGCTCCCTTTGCCATACACAGTGCAAATAGCACTCGCGTCTTTTCCCAGCAAGTACAGTGTATCGGACTGAAGAGGAGCTACTGTTCTTGTCAGTTTCCTAAACAGAGTTGAACTAGATATGGCCCGTGTGTTTAGGAAGCGCAGTTATTATGTTCTGAGCAAGCTCACTGTTCTGGCCCTATAGGAAACACAGTACAGTAGAAGAGTGCTCTTTTCTCTTAAGCAGAGTGTGTTTCTTGTAAGGCGAGCTCGCGTTTATTTCCCAGTCCTAAATGGAGTTGAGTCACATGCAGTTTTTGGTCCTATGAGCAAGAGATGTTTTCTGGTAAGAAGAGTCACTATTGTGCTCCAAATGCCATACACAGTGCAAATAGCACTCGCGTCTGTTCCCAGCAAGTACAGTGTATTGGACTGAATAGGAGCTACTGTTCTTGTCAGTTTCCTAAGCAGAGTTTAACTAGATATGGTCCATGTGGGTAGGAAGCACAGTTCTTTTGTTCTTTGCAAGCTCACTGTTTGGACCCCATAGGAAACACAGTAGGGTAGAAGAGTGCTCTTTTCTTAAAAGCAGAGTGTGTTTCTTTTAAGGCGAGCTAGCATTTGTTTCCCAGTCCTAAATGGCGTTGAATCACATGCAGTTTGTGGTCCTACGAGCAAGAGTTGTTTTCTGGTAAGAAAGTCACTATTGCACTCCCATTGCCATACACAGTGCAAATAGCACTCCCGTCTGTTCCCAGCAAGTACAGTGTATTGGACTGAATAGGAACTACTGTTCTTGTCAGCTTCCTAAGCAGAGTTGAAGTAGATCTGGCCCGTGTGTAGGAAGCACAGTTCTTTTGTTCTGAGCAAGCTCACTGTTCTGGCCCTATAGGAAACACAGTAGAGTAGAAGAGTGCTCTTTTCTCTAAAGCAGAGTGTGTTTCTTGTAAGGCGAGCTAGCGTTTGTTTCCCAGTCTTAAATGGAGTTGAATCACATGCATTTTCTGGTTCTACGAGCAAGAGTTGTTTTATGGTAAGAAGAGTCACTATTGCGCTGCCATTGCCATACACAGGACAAATAGCACTGGAGTCTGTTCCCAGCAAGTACAGTGTATTGGACTGCAGAGGATCTACTGTTCTTGTCAGGTTCCTAAGCAGAATTGAACTAGATATGGCCGTGTGTGTAGGAAGCACAGTTCTTTTGTTCTGAGCAAGCTCACTGTTCGGACCCCATAGGAAACACAGTAGAGTAGAAGAGTGCTCTTTTCTCAAAAGCGGAGTGTGTTTTTTGTAAGGCAAGCTAGCGTTTGTTTCCGAGTCCTAAATGGAGTTGAATCACATGCAGTTTCTGGTCCTACGAGCAAGAGTTGTTTTCTGGTAAGGAAAGTCACTATTGTGCTCCTTTGCCATACACAGTGCAAATAGCACTCGCGTCTTTTCCCAGCAAGTACAGTGTATCGGACTGAAGAGGAGCTACTGTTCTTGTCAGTTTCCTAAACAGAGTTGAACTAGATATGGCCCGTGTGTTTAGGAAGCGCAGTTATTATGTTCTGAGCAAGCTCACTGTTCTGGCCCTATAGGAAACACAGTACAGTAGAAGAGTGCTCTTTTCTCTTAAGCAGAGTGTGTTTCTTGTAAGGCGAGCTCGCGTTTATTTCCCAGTCCTAAATGGAGTTGAGTCACATGCAGTTTTTGGTCCTATGAGCAAGAGATGTTTTCTGGTAAGAAGAGTCACTATTGTGCTCCAAATGCCATACACAGTGCAAATAGCACTCGCGTCTGTTCCCAGCAAGTACAGTGTATTGGACTGAAGAGGAGCTACTGTTCTTGTCAGTTTCCTAAGCAGAGTTTAACTAGATATGGTCCATGTGGGTAGGAAGCACAGTTCTTTTGTTCTTTGCAAGCTCACTGTTTGGACCCCATAGGAAACACAGTAGGGTAGAAGAGTGCTCTTTTCTTAAAAGCAGAGTGTGTTTCTTTTAAGGCGAGCTAGCATTTGTTTCCCAGTCCTAAATGGAGTTGAATCACATGCAGTTTCTGGTCCTACGAACAAGAGGTGTTTTCTGGTAAGGAAAGTCACTATTGTGCTCCCATTGCCATACACAGTGCAAATAGCACTGGCGTCTGTTCCCAGCAAGTACAGTGTATTGGACTGAATAGGTACTACTGTTCTCGTCAGTTTCCTAAGCAGAGTTGAACTGTATATGATCCATGTGTGTAGGAAGTACAGTTCTTTTGTTCTGAGCAAGCTCACTGTTTGGACCCCATAGGAAACACAGTAGAGTAGAAGAGTGCTCTTTTCTCTAAAGCAGAGTGTGTTTCTTGTAAGGCGAGCTAGCGTTTGTTTCCCAGTCCTAAATGGAGTTGAATCCCATGCAGTTTCTGGTACTACGAGCAAGAGTTGTTTTCTGGTAAGAAGAGTCACTATTGCGCTGCCATTGCCATACACAGGACAAATAGCACTGGCGTCTGTTCGCAGCAAGTACAGTGTATTGGACTGAAGAGGATCTACTGTTCTTGTCAGGTTCCTTAGCAGAATTGAACTAAATATGGCAGTGTGTGTAGGAAGCACAGATCTTTTGTTCAGAGCAAGCTCACTGTTCGGACCCCATTGGAAACACAGTAGAGTAGAAGAGTGCTCTTTTCTCAAAAGCAGAGTGTGTTTCTTGTAAGGCGAGCTAGCGTTTGTTTCCCTTTCCTAAATAGACTTGAATCACATGCAGTTTCTGGTACTACGATCAAGAGTTGTTTTCTGGTAAGGAAAGTCACTATTGCACTCCCATTGCCATACACAGTGCAAATAGCACTCGCGTCTGTTCCCAGCAAGTACAGTGTATTGGACTGAAGAGGAGCTACTGTTCTTGTCAGTTTACTAAGCAGAGTTGAACTAGATATGGTCCGTGTATGTAGGAAGCACAGTTCTTTTGTTCTGAGCAAGCTCACTGTTTGGACCCCATAGGAAACACAGTAGATTAGAAGAGTGCTCTTTTCTCTAAAGCAGAGTATTTTTCTTGTAAGGCGAACTAGCATTTGTTTCCCAGTCCTAAATGGTGTGGAATCACATGCAGTTTCTGGTACTACGAGCAAGAGTTTTTTTCTCGTAAGGAAAGTCACTTTTGTGCTCCCATTGCCATACACAGTGCAAATAGCCCAGGCGTCTGTTCCCAGCAAGTACAGTGTATCGGACTGAAGAGGAGCTACTGTTCTTGTCAGTTTCCTAAGCAGAGTTGAACTACATATGGCCCCTGTGTGTAGGAGGCACAGTTCTTATGTTCTGAGCAAGCTCACTGTTCTGGCCCTATAGGAAACACAGTAGAGTAGAAGAGTGCTCTTTTCTCTAAAGCAGAGTGTGTTTTTTGTAAGGCAAGCTAGCGTTTGTTTCCCAGTCCTAAATGGAGTTGAATCACATGCAGTTTCTGGTCCTACGAGCAAGAGTTGTTTTCTGGTAAGGAAAGTCACTATTGTGCTCCCTTTGCCATACACAGTGCAAACAGCACTCGCGTCTTTTCCCAGCAAATACAGTGTATCGGACTAAAGAGGAGCTACTGTTCTTGTCAGTTTCCTAAGCAGAGTTGAACTAGATATGGCCTGTGTGTTTAGGAAGCACAGTTATTATGTTCTGAGCAAGCTCACTGTTCTGGCCCTATAGGAAACCCAGTAGAGTAGAAGAGTGCTCTTTTCTCTAAAGCAGAGTGTGTTTCTTGTAAGGCGAGCTCGCGTTTATTTCCCAGTCCTAAATGGAGTTGAGTCACATGCAGTTTTTGGTCCTATGAGCAAGAGATGTTTTCTGGTAAGAAGAGTCACTATTGTGCTCCAAATGCCATACACAGTGCAAATAGCACTCGCGTCTGTTCCCAGCAAGTACAGTGTATTGGACTGAATAGGAGGTACTGTTCTTGTCAGTTTCCTAAGCAGAGTTGAACTAGATATGGTCCATGTGTGTAGGAAGCACAGTTCTTTTGTTCTTTGCAAGTTCACTGTTTGGACCCCATAGGAAACACAGTAGAGTAGAAGAGTGCTCTTTTCTTAAAAGCTGAGTATGTTCCTTTTAAGGCGAGCTAGCATTTGTTTCCCAGTCCTAAATGGAGTTGAATCACATGCAGTTTCTGGTCCTACGAACAAGAGTTGTTTTCTGGTAAGGAAAGTCACTATTGTGCTCCCATTGCCATACACAGTGCAAATAGCACTGGCGTCTGTTCCCAGCAAGTACAGTGTATTGGACTGAATAGGTACTACTGTTCTCGTCAGTTTCCTAAGCAGAGTTGAACTACATATGGTCCGTGTGTGTAGGAAGCACAGTTCTTTTATTCTGAGCAAGCTCACTCTTTGGACCACATAGGAGACACAGTTGAGTAGAAGAGTGCTCTTTTCTCTAAAGCAGTGTGTTTCTTGTAAGGCGAGCTGGCGTTTGTTTCCCAGTACTAAATGGAGTTGAATCACATGCAGTTTCTGGTCCAACGAGCAAGAGTTGTTTTCTGGCAAGGAAAGTCACTATTGTGCTCCCATTGCCATACACTGTGCAAATAGTACATGTGTCTGTTCCCAGCAAATACAGTGTATTGGACTGAAGAGGAGCTACTGTTTTTCTCAGTTTCCTAAGCAGAGTTGAACTAGATATGGCCCGTGTGTCTAGGAAGCACAGTTCATTTGTTCTGAGCAAGCTCACTGTTCTGGCCCTATAGGAAACACAGTAGAGTAGAAGAGTGCTCTTTTCTCAAAAGCAGAGTGTGTTTCTTGTAAGGCAAGCTAGCGTTTGTTTCCCTGTTCTAAATGGAGTTGAGTCACTTGCAGTTTTTTGTCCTACGAGCAAGAGTTGTTTTCTGGTAAGACGAGTCACTATTGTGCTCCAATTGCCAATACACAGTACAAATAGCACTCGTGTGTGTTCCCAATAAGTACAGTGTATGGACTGAATAGGAGCTACTGTTCTTGTCAGTTTCCTAAGCAAAGTTGAACTAGATATGGTCCATGTGTGTAGGAAGCACAGTTCTTATGTTCTGAGCAAGCTCACTGTTCTGGCCATATAGGAAACACAGTAGAGTAAATGAGTGCTCTTTTCTCTAAAGCAGAGTGTGTTTCTTGTAAGGCGAGCTAGCGTTTGTTTCGCAGTCCTAAATGGAGTTGAATCCCATGCAGTTTCTGGTACTAAGAGCTAGAGTTGTTTTCTGGTAAGAAGAGTCACTATTGTGCTGCCATTGCCATACACAGGACAAATAGCACTGGCGTCTGTTCGCAGCAAGTACAGTGTATCGGACTGAAGAGGAGCTACTGTTCTTGTCAGTTTCCTAAGCAAAGTTGAACTAGATATGGCCCGTGTGTGTAGGAAGCACAGTTCTTATGTTCTGCAAAGCTCACTGTTCTGACCCTATAGGAAACACAGTAGAGTAAATGAGTGCTCTTTTCTCTAAAGCAGAGTGTGTTTCTTGTAAAACGAGTTCGCGTTTGTTTCCCAGTCCTAAATGGAGTTGAATCACGTGCAGTTTCTTTTCCTACGAATAAGAGTTGTTTTCTGGTAAAAAAAAGTCACTATTGTGCTCCCATTGCCATACACAGGGCAAATAGCACTCGCGTCTGTTCCCAGCAAGTACAGTGTATTGGACTGAAGAGGAGCTACTGTTCTTGTCAGTTTCTTAAGCAGAGTTTAACTACATATGGTCCTTGTGTGTAGGAAGCACAGTCTTTTGTTCTGAGCAAGCTCACTGTTTGGACCACATAGGAAACACAGTAGAGTAGAAGAGTGCTCTTTTCTCAAAAGCAGAGAGTGTTTCTTGTAAGGCGAGCTAGCGTTTGTGTCCCAGCCCTAAATGGAGTGGAATCACATGCAGTTTCTGGTCCTACGTGCAAGAGTTGTTTTATGGTAAGAATAGTCACTATTGCGCTGCCATTGCCATACACAGGACAAATAGCACTGGCGTCTGTTCCCAGCAAGTACAGAGTATTGGACTGCAGAGGATCTACTGTTCTTGTCAGGTTCCTAAGCAGAATTGAACTAGATATGGCCCTTGTGTAGTAAGCACTGTTCTTTTGTTCTGAGCAAGCTCACTGTTCGGACCCCATAGGAAACAAAGTAGAGTAGAAGAGTGCTCTTTTCTCAAAAGCAGAGTGTGTTTCTTGTAAGGCGAGCTAGTGTTTGTTTCCCAGTCCTAAATGGAGTTGAATCAAATGCAGTTTCGGTCCTAGGAGCAAGAGTTGTTTTCTGGTAAGGAAAGTCACTATTGCGCTCCCATTGCCATACACAGTGCAAATAGCACTCGCGTCTGTTCCTAGCAATTACAGTGTATCGGACTGAAGAGGAGCTACTGTTTTTGTCAGTTTCCTAAGCAGAGCTGAACTAGATATGGCCCGTGTGTGTAGGAAGCACAGTTCTTATGTTCTGAGCAAGCTCACTGTTCGGACCCCATAGGAAACACAGTAGAGTAGAAGAGTGCTCTTTTCTCAAAAGCAGAGTGTGTTTCTTGTAAGTCAAGCTAGCGTTTGCTTCCCAGTCCTAAACGGAGTTGAATCACATGCAGTTTCTGGTCCTACGAGCAAGAGTTGTTTTCTGGTAAGAAGAGTCACTATTGCGCTGCCATTGCCATACACAGGACAAATAGCACTGGGTTCTGTTCCCAGCAAGAACAGTGTATTGGACTGAAGAGGATCTACTGTTCTTGTCAGGTTCCTAAGTAGAATTTAACTAGATATGGCAGTGTGTGTAGGAAGCACAGATGTTTTGTTCTGAGCAAGCTCACTCTTCGGACCCCATAGGAAACACAGTAGAGTAGAAGAGTGCTCTTTTCTCTAAAGCAGAGTGTGTTTCTTGTAAGGCGAGCTATCATTTGTTTCCCATCCTAAATGGAGTTGAGTCACAGGCAGTTTTTGGTCCTACGAGCAAGAGTTGTTTTCTGGTAAGAACAGTCACTATTGCGCTCCAAATGCCATACACAGTGCAAAAAACACTCGTGTCTGTTCCCAGCAAGCACAGTGTATTGGACTGAATAGGAACTACTGTTCTTGTCAGTTTCCTAAGCAGAGTTCAACTAGATATGGCCCGTGTGTTTAGGAAGCACAGTTATTATGTTCTGAGCAAGCTCACTGTTCTGGCCGTATAGGAAACACAGTACAGTAGAAGAGTGCTCTTTTCTCTAAAGCAGAGTGTGTTTCTTGTAAGGCGAGCTCGCGTTTATTTCCCAGTCCTAAATGGAGTTGAGTCACATGCAGTTGTTCGTCCTATGAGCAAGAGATGTTTTCAGGTAAGAAGAGTCACTATTGTGCTCCAAATGCCATACACAGTGCAAATAGCACTCGCGTCTGTTCCCAGAAAGTACAGTGTATTGGACTGAAGAGGAGCTACTGTTCTTCTCATTTTCCTAAGCAGAGTTGAACTAGATATGGCCCGTGTGTCTAGGAAGCACAGTTCATTTGTTATGAGCAAGCTCACTGTTCTGGCCCTATAGGAAACACAGTAGAGTAGAAGAGTGCTCTTTTCTCAAAAGCAGAGTGTGTTTCTTGTAAGGTGAGCTAGCGTTTGTTTCCCAGTCCTAAATGGAGTTGAATCCCATGCAGTTTCTGGTACTACGAGCAAGAATTGTTTTCTGGTAAGAAGAGTCACTATTGCGCTGCCATTGCCATACACAGGACAAATAGCACTGGCGTCTGTTCGCAGCAAGTACAGTGATTGGACTGAATAGGAGCTACTGTTCTTGTCAGTTTCCTAAGCAGAGTTGAACTAGATCTGGCCCGTGTGTAGGAAGCACAGTTCTTTTGTTCTGAGCAAGCTCACTGTTCTGGCCCTATAGGAAACACAGTAGAGTAGAAGAGTGCTTTTTCTCTAAAGCAGAGTGTGTTTCTTGTAAGGAGAGCTAGCGTTTGTTTCCCAGTCCTAAATGGAGTTGAATCACATCGAGTTTCTGGTCCTAAGAGCAAGAGTTGTTTTATGGTAAGAGGAGTCACTATTGCGCTGCCATTGCCATACACAGGACAAATAGGACTGGCGTCTGCTCCCAGCAAGTACAGTGTATTGGACTGAAAAGGATCTTCTGTTCTTGTCAGGTTACTAAGCAGACTTGAACTAGATATGGCCGTGTGTGTAGGAAGCACAGTTCTTTTGTTCTGAGCAAGCTCACTGTTCGGACCCCATAGGAAACACAGTAGAGTAGAAGAGAGCTCTTTTCTCAAAAGCAGAGTGTGTTTCTTGTAAGTGGAGCTAGCATTTGTTTCCCAGTCCTCAATTAAGTTGAATCACATGCAGTTTCTGGTCCTACGAGCAAGAGTTGTTTTCTGGTAAGGAAACTCACTATTGTGCTCCCATTGCCATACACAGTGTAAATAGCACTGGCGTCTGTTCCCAGCAAGTACAGTGTATTGGACTGAATAGGTGCTACTGTTCTTGTCAGTTTCCTAAGCAGAGTTGAACTATATATGATCCATGTGTGTAGGAAGCACAGATCTTTTGTTCAGAGCAAGCTCACTGTTCGGACCCCATAGGAAACACAGTAGAGTAGAAGAGTGCTCTTTTCTCTAAAGCAAAGTGTGTTTCTTGTAAGGCGAGCTAGCTTTTGTTTCCCAGTAATAAATGGAGTGGAATCACATGAAGTTTCTGGTCCTATGATCAAGAGTTGTTTTATGGTAAGAATAGTCACTATAGCGCTGTCATTGCCATACACAGTACAAATAGCACTGGCGTCTGTTCGCAGCAAGTACAGTATATTGGAGTGAAGAGGATCTACTGTTCTTGTCAGGTTCCTAAGCAGAATTGAACTAGATATGGCCGTGTGTGTAGGAAGCACAGTTCTTTTGTTCTGAGCAAGCTACTGTTCTGGCCCTATAGGAAACACAGTAGAGTAGAAGAGTGCTCTTTTCTCAAAAGCAGAGTGTGTTTCTTGTAAGGCGAGCTTGCGTTTGTTTCCCAGTCCTAAATGGAGTTGAGTCACATGCAGTTTTTTTGTCCTACGAGCAAGAGTTGTTTTCTTGTATGAAGAGTCACTATTGTGCTCCCATTGCCATACACAGTGCAAATAGCACTAGCGTCTGCTCCCTGCAAGTACAGAGTATTGGACTGAAGAGGAGCTCCTGTTCTTGTCAGTTTCCTAAGCAGAGTTGAACTAGATATGGCCCGTGTGTGTAGGGAGCACAGTTCTTTTGTTCAGAGCAAGCTCACTGTTCGGACCCCATAGGAAAAACAGTAGAGTAGAAGAGTGCTCTTTTCTCAAAAGCAGAGTGTGTTTCATGTAAGGCGAGCTAGCATTTGTTTCCCAGTCCTAAATGGAGTTGAATCACATGCAGTTTCTGGTCCTACGAGCAAGAGTTGTTTTCTGGTAAGGAAAGTCACTCTTGCGCTCCCATTGCCATCCACAGTGCAAATAGCTCTCGCGTCTGTTCTCAGTAAGTACAGTGTATCGTACTTAAGAGAAGCTACTGTTCTTGTCAGTGTCCTAAGCAGAGTTGAAATAGATATGGCCCGTGTGTAGGAAGCACAGTTCTTTTGTTCTGAGCAAGCTCACTGTTCTGGCCCTATAGAAAACACAGTAGATTAGAAGAGTGCTCTTTTCTCTAAAGCAGAGTGTGTTTCTTGTAAGGCGAGCTAGCGTTTGTTTCCCAGTCCTAAATGGAGGTGAATCAAGTACAGTTTCTGGTCCTACGAGCAAGAGTTGTTTTCTGGTAAGGAAAGTCACTATTGCGCTCCCATTGCCATACACAGTGCAAATAGCACTCGCGTCTGTTCCCAGCAAGTACAGTGTATCGGACTGAAGAGGAGCTACTGTTCTTGTCAGTTTCCTAAGCAGAGCTGAACTAGATATGGCCCGTGAGTGTAGGAAGCACAGTTCTTATGTTCTGAGCAAGCTCACTGTTCTTGCCATATAGGAAACACAGTAGAGTAGAAGAGTGCTCTTTTCTAAAAAGCAGAGTGTATTTCTTGTAAGGCGAGCTAGCATTTGTTTCCCAGTCCTAAATGGCGTTGAATCACATGCTGTTTGTGGTCCTACGAGCAAGAGTTGTTTTCTGGTAAGGAAAGTCACTATTGTGCTCTCAATGCCATATACAGTGTAAATAGCACTCGCATCTGTTCCCAGCAAGTACAGTGTATTGGACTTAAGAGGAGCTACTGTTCTTGTCAGTTTCCTAAGCAGAGTTGAACTACATATGGTCCGTGTGTGTAGGAATCACAGTTCTTATGTTCTGAGCAAGCTCACTGTTTGGACCACATAGGAAACACAGTAGAGTAGAAGAGTGCTCTTTTCTCTAAAGCAGTGTGTTTCTTGTAAGGCGAGCTAGCGTTTGTTTCCCAGTCCTAAATGGAGTTGAATCACATGCAGTTTCTGGTCCTACGAGCAAGAGTTGTTTTCTGGCAAGGAAAGTCACTATTGCGCTCCCATTGCCATACACAGTGCAAATAGCACATGTGTCTGTTCCCAGCAAGTACAGTGTATTGGACTGAAGAGGAGCTACTGTTCTTCTCAGTTTCCTAAGCAGAGTTGAACTAGATATGGCCCGTGTGTCTAGGAACCACAGTTCATTTGTTCTGAGCAAGCTCACTGTTCTGGCCCTATAGGAAACACAGTAGAGTAGAAGAGTGCTCTTTTCTCAAAAGCAGAGTGTGTTTCTTGTAAGGCGAGCTAGCGTTTGTTTCCCAGTCCTAAATAGAGTTGAGTCACATGCAGTTTTTTGTCCTACGAGCAAGAGTTGTTTTCTGGTAAGACGAGTCACTATTGTGCTCTAATTGACATACACAGTACAAATAGCACTCGCGTCTGTTCCCAGCAAGTACAGTGTATTGGACTGAAGAGGATCTACTGTTCTTGTCAGTTTCCTAAGCAAAGTTGAACTAGATATGGTCCATGTGTGTAGGAAGCACAGTTCTTTTGTTCTGAGCAAGCTCACTGTTTGGACCGCATTGGAAACACAGTAGAGTAGAAGAGTGCTCTTTTCTCAAAAGAAGAGTATGTTTCTTGTAAGGCGAGCTAGCGTTTGTTTCCCAGTCCTAAATGGAGTTGAATCAAATGCAGTTTCTGGTCCTACGAGCAAGAGTTGTTTTCTGGTAAGGAAAGTCACTATTGCGCTCCCATTGCCATACACAGTGCAAATAGCACTCGCGTCTGTTCCCAGCAAGTACAATCTATCGGACTGAAGAGGAGCTACTCTTCTTGTCAGTTTCCTAAGCAGAGATGAACTAGATATGGCCCGTGTGTGTAGGAAGCACAGTTCTTATGTTCTGAGCAAGCTCACTGTTCTGGCCATATAGGAAACACAGTAGAGTAAATGAGTGCTCTTTTCTCTAAAGCAGAGTGTGTTTCTTGTAAGGCGAGCTAGCGTTTGTTTACTAGTCCTAAATGGAGTTGAATCACATGAAGTTTCTGGTCCTACGAACAAGAGTTGTTTTCTTGTAATGAAAGTCACATTGCGCTCCGATTGCCATACACAGTGTAAATAGCACTGGCGTCTGTTCCCAGCAAGTACAGTGTATTGGACTGAATAGGTGCTACTGTTCTTGTCAGTTTCCTAAGCAGAGTTGAACTATATATGATCCATGTGTGTAGGAAGCACAGTTCTTTTGTTCTGAGCAAGCTCACTGTTTGGACCTTATAGGAAACACAGTAGAGTTGAAGAGTGCTCTTTTCTCTAAAGCAGAGTGTGTTTCTTGTAAGGCGAGCTAGCGTTTGTTTCCCAGTCCTAAATGGAGTTGAATCCCATGCAGTTTCTGGTACTACGAGCAAGAGCTGTTTTCTGGTAAGAAGAGTCACTATTGCGCTGCCATTGCCATACACACGACAAATAGCACTGGCGTCTGTTCGCAGCAAGTACAGTGTATTGGACTGAAGAGGATCTACTGTTCTTGTCAGGTTCCTAAGCAGAATTGAACTAGATATGGCAGTGTGTGTAGGAAGCACAGATCTTTTGTGCAGAGCAAGCTCACTGTTCGGACCCCATAGGAAACACAGTAGAGTAGAAGAGTGCTCTTTTCTCTAAAGCAAAGTGTGTTTCTCGTAAGGCAAGCTAGCGATTGTTTCCCAGTCCTAAATGGAGTGGAATCACATGCAGTTTCTGGTCCTACGAGCAAGAGTTGTTTTATGGTAAGAAGAGTCACTATTGTGCTGCCATTGCCATACACAGGACAAATAGCACTGGCGTCTGTTCCCAACAAGCACAGTGTATAGGACTGAAGAGGATCTACTGTTCTTGTCAGGTTCCTAAGGAGACTTGAACTAGATATGGCCGTGTGTGTAGGAAGCACAGTTCTTTTGTTCTGAGCAAGCTCTCTGTTCGGACACCATAGGAAACACAGTAGAGTAGAAGAGCGCTCTTTTCTCAAAAGCAGAGTGTGTTTTTTGTAAGGCAAGCTAGCATTTGTTTCCCAGTCCTAAATGGATTTGAATCTCATGCAGTTTCTGGTCCTACGAGCAAGAGTTGTTTTCTGGTAAGGAAAGTCACTATTGTGCTCCCTTTGCCATACACAGTGCAAATAGCACTCGCGTCTTTTCCCAGCAAGTACAGTGTATCGGACTGAAGAGGAGCTACTGTTCTTGTCAGTTTCGTAAGCAGAGTTGAACTAGATATGGCCTGTGTGTTTAGGAAGCACAGTTATTATGTTCTGAGCAAGCTCACTGTTCTGGCCCTACAGGAAACACAGTAGAGTAGAAGAGTGCTCTTTTCTCTAAAGCAGAGTGTGTTTCTTGTAAGGCGAGCTCGCGTTTATTTCCCAGTCATAAATGGAGTTGAGTAACATGCAGTTTTTGGTCCTATGAGCAAGAGATGTTTTCTGGTAAGAAGAGTCACTATTGTGCTCCAAATGCCATACACAGTGCAAATAGCACTCGCGTCTGTTCCCAGCAAGTACAGTGTATTGGACTGAATAGGAGGTACTGTTCTTGTCAGTTTCCTAAGCAGAGTTTAACTAGATATGGTCCATGTGTGTAGGAAGCACAGTTCTTTTGTTCTTTGCAAGTTCACTGTTTGGACCCCATAGGAAACACAGTAGAGTAGAAGAGTGCTCTTTTCTTAAAAGCAGAGTGTGTTTCTTTTAAGGCGAGCTAGCATTTGTTTCCCAGTCCTAAATGGAGTTGAATCACATGCAGTTTCTGGTCCTACGAACAAGAGGTGTTTTCTGGTAAGGAAAGTCACTATTGTGCTCCCATTGCCATACACAGTGCAAATAGCACTGGCGTCTGTTCCCAGCAAGTACAGTGTATTGGACTGAATAGGTACTACTGTTCTCGTCAGTTTCCTAAGCAGAGTTGAACTGTATATGATCCATGTGTGTAGGAAGCACAGTTCTTTTGTTCTGAGCAAGCTCACTGTTTGGACCCCATAGGAAACACAGTAGAGTAGAAGAGTGCTCTTTTCTCTAAAGCAGAGTGTGTTTCTTGTAAGGCGAGCTAGCGTTTGTTTCCCAGTCCTAAATGGAGTTGAATCCCATGCAGTTTCTGGTACTACGAGCAAGAGTTGTTTTCTGGTAAGAAGAGTCACTATTGCGCTGCCATTGCCATACACAGGACAAATAGCACTGGCGTCTGTTCGCAGCAAGTACAGTGTATTGGACTGAAGAGGATCTACTGTTCTTGTCAGGTTCCTTAGCAGAATTGAACTAGATATGGCAGTGTGTGTAGGAAGCACAGATCTTTTGTTCAGAGCAAGCTCACTGTTCGGACCCCATTGGAAACACAGTAGAGTAGAAGAGTGCTCTTTTCTCAAAAGCAGAGTGTGTTTCTTGTAAGGCGAGCTAGCGTTTGTTTCCCATTCCTAAATAGACTTGAATCACATGCAGTTTCTGGTACTACGATCAAGAGTTGTTTTCTGGTAAGGAAAGTCACTATTGCACTCCCATTGCCATACACAGTGCAAATAGCACTCGCGTCTGTTCCCAGCAAGTACAGTGTATTGGACTGAAGAGGAGCTACTGTTCTTGTCAGTTTACTAAGCAGAGTTGAACTAGATATGGTCCGTGTATGTAGGAAGCACAGTTCTTTTGTTCTGAGCAAGCTCACTGTTTGGACCCCATAGGAAACACAGTAGATTAGAAGAGTGCTCTTTTCTCTAAAGCAGAGTATTTTTCTTGTAAGGCGAACTAGCATTTGTTTCCCAGTCCTAAATGGAGTGGAATCACATGCAGTTTCTGGTACTACGAGCAAGAGTTTTTTTCTCGTAAGGAAAGTCACTTTTGTGCTCCCATTGCCATACACAGTGCAAATAGCCCAGGCGTCTGTTCCCAGCAAGTACAGTGTATCGGACTGAAGAGGAGCTACTGTTCTTGTCAGTTTCCTAAGCAGAGTTGAACTACATATGGCCCCTGTGTGTAGGAGGCACAGTTCTTATGTTCTGAGCAAGCTCACTGTTCTGGCCCTATAGGAAACACAGTAGAGTAGAAGAGTGCTCTTTTCTCTAAAGCAGAGTGTGTTTCTTGTAAGGTGAGTTTGCATTTGTTTCCCAGTCCTAAATGGAGTTGAGTCACATGCAGTTTTTGGTCCTACGAGCAAGAGTTGTTTTCTGGTAAGAAGAGTCACTATTGCGCTCCAAATGCCTTATACAGTGCAAATAGCACTCCCGTCTGTTCCCAGCAAGTACAGTGTATTGGACTGAATAGGAGCTACTGTTCTTGTCAGTTTCCTAAGCAGAGTTGAACTAGATATGGTCCATGTGTGTAGGAAGCACAGTTCTTTTGTTCTTAGCAAGCTCACTGTTTGTACCCCATAGGAAACACAGTGGAGTAGAAGAGTGCTCTTTTTTCAAAAGCAGAGTGTGTTTCTTGTAAGGCGAACTAGCATTTGTTTCCCAGTCCTAAGTGGAGTTGAATCCCATGCAGTTTCTGGTACTACGAGCAAGAGTTGTTTTCTGGTAAGAAGAGTCACTATTGCGCTGCCATTGCCATACACAGGACAAATAGCACTGGCGTCTGTGTGCAGCAAGTACAGTGTATTGGACTGAAGATGATCTACTGTTCTTGTCAGGTTCTTAAGCCGACTTGAAATAGATATGGCCGTGTGTGTAGGAAGAACAGTTTTTTTTGTTCTGAGCAAGCTCACTGTTCGGACCCCATAGGAAACACAGTAGAGTAGAAGAATGCTCTTTTCTCTAAAGCAGAGTGTGTTTCTTGCAAGGCGAGCTAGCGTTTGTTTCCCAGTCCTAAATGGAGTTGAATCACATGCAGTTTCTGGTACTAAGAGCAAGAGTTGTTTTCTGGTAAGGAAAGTCACTTTTGCGCACCCATTGCCATACACAGTGCAAATAGCACATGCGTCTGTTCCCAGCATGTACAGTGTATCGGACTGAAGAGGAGCTACTGTTCTTCTCAGTTTCCTAAGCAGAGTTGAACTAGTTATGGCCCGTGTGTTGGAAGCACAGTTCTTTTGTTCTGAGCAAGCTCACTGTTCTGGCCCTATAGGAAACACATTATAGTAGAAGAGTGCTCTTTTCTCTAAAGCAGAGTGTGTTTCTTGTAAGGAGAGCTAGTGTTTGTTTCCCAGTCCTAAATGCAGTTGAATCACATGCAGTTTCTGGTCCTACGAGCAAGAGTTGTTTTCTGGTTAGGAAAGTCACTATTGTGCTCCCATTGCCATCCACAGTACAAATAGCACTCGCGTCTGTTCCCAGCAAGTACAGTGTATCGGACAGAAGAGGAGCTACAGTTTTTGTCAGTTTCCTAAGCAGAGTTGAACTAGATGTGGCCCGTGTGTAGGAAGCACAATTCTTTTGTTCTGAGCAAGCTCACTGTTCTGGCCCTATAGGAAACACAGTAGAGTAGAAGAGTGCTCTTTTCTCTAAAGCAGAGTGTGTTTCTTGTAAGGCGAGCTAGCGTTTTTTTCACAGTCCTAAATGGAGTTGAATCCCATGCAGTTTCTGGGACTACGAGCAAGAGATTTTTTCTGGTAAGAATAGTCACTATTGCGCTGCCATTGCCATACACAGGACAAATAGCACTGGCGTCTGTTCCCAGCAAGTACAGTGTATTGGACTGAAGAGGATCTACTGTTCTTGTCAGGTTCCTAAGCAGAATTGAACTAAATATGGCCGTGTATGTAGAAAGCACAGTTCTTTTGTTCTGAGCAAGCTCACTGTTTGGACCCCATAGGAAACACAGTAGAGTAGAAGAGTGCTCTTTTCTCAAAAGCAGAGTGTGTTTCTTGTAAAACGAGCTCGCGTTTGTTTTCCAGTCCTAAATGGAGTTGAGTCACATGCAGTTTTTTGTCCTACGAGCAAGAGTTGTTTTCTGGTAAGAAGAGTCACTATTGTGCTCCAAATGCCATACACAGTGCAAATAGCACTCGGGTCTGTTCCCAGCAAGTACAATGTATTGGACTGAATAGGAGCTGCTGTTCTTGTCAGTTTCCTAAGCAGAGTTGAACTAGATATGGTCCATGTGTGTAGGAAGCACAGTTCTTTTGTTCTGAGCAAGCTCATTGTTTGGACTCCATAGGAAACACAGTAGAGTAGATGAGTGCTGTTTTCTCAAAAGCAGAGTGTGTTTCTTGTAAGGCGAGCTAGCATTTGTTTCCCAGTCCTAAATGGCGTTGAATCACATGCTGTTTGAGGTCCTACGAGCAAGAGTTGTTTTCTGGTAAGGAAAGTCACTATTGTGCTTTCAATGCCATAAACAGTGTAAATAGCACTCGCGTCTGTTCCCAGCAAGTACAGTGTATTGGACTGAAGAGGAGCTACTGTTCTTGTCAGTTTCCTAAGCAGAGTTGAACTACATATGGTCCGTGTGTGTAGGAAGCACAGTTCTTTTATTCTGAGCAAGCTCACTCTTTGGACCACATAGGAAACACAGTAGAGTAGAAGAGTGCTCTTTTCTCTAAAGCAGTGTGTTTCTTGTAAGGCGAGCTAGCGTTTGGTTCCCAGTCCTAAATGGAGTTGAATCACATGCAGTTTCTGGTCCTACGAGCAAGAGTTGTTTTCTGGCAAGGATAGTCACTATTGCGCTCCCATTGCCATACACAGTGCAAATAGTACATGTGTCTGTTCCCAGCAAGTACAGTGTATTGGACTGAAGAGGAGCTACTGTTC
This sequence comes from Peromyscus eremicus, assembly GCF_949786415.1. Classification (NCBI taxonomy): domain Eukaryota; kingdom Metazoa; phylum Chordata; class Mammalia; order Rodentia; family Cricetidae; genus Peromyscus; species Peromyscus eremicus. Next base: position 28,061 of record NW_026734666.1, on the reverse strand, counting down.
TTGTCAGTTTCCTAAGCAGAGTTGAACTATATATGATCCATGTGTGTAGGAAGCACAGTTCTTTTGTTCTGAGCAAGCTCACTGTTTGGACCTTATAGGAAACACAGTAGAGTTGAAGAGTGCTCTTTTCTCTAAAGCAGAGTGTGTTTCTTGTAAGGCGAGCTAGCGTTTGTTTCCCAGTCCTAAATGGAGTTGAATCCCATGCAGTTTCTGGTACTACGAGCAAGAGCTGTTTTCTGGTAAGAAGAGTCACTATTGCGCTGCCATTGCCATACACACGACAAATAGCACTGGCGTCTGTTCGCAGCAAGTACAGTGTATTGGACTGAAGAGGATCTACTGTTCTTGTCAGGTTCCTAAGCAGAATTGAACTAGATATGGCAGTGTGTGTAGGAAGCACAGATCTTTTGTGCAGAGCAAGCTCACTGTTCGGACCCCATAGGAAACACAGTAGAGTAGAAGAGTGCTCTTTTCTCTAAAGCAAAGTGTGTTTCTCGTAAGGCAAGCTAGCGATTGTTTCCCAGTCCTAAATGGAGTGGAATCACATGCAGTTTCTGGTCCTACGAGCAAGAGTTGTTTTATGGTAAGAAGAGTCACTATTGTGCTGCCATTGCCATACACAGGACAAATAGCACTGGCGTCTGTTCCCAACAAGCACAGTGTATAGGACTGAAGAGGATCTACTGTTCTTGTCAGGTTCCTAAGGAGACTTGAACTAGATATGGCCGTGTGTGTAGGAAGCACAGTTCTTTTGTTCTGAGCAAGCTCTCTGTTCGGACACCATAGGAAACACAGTAGAGTAGAAGAGCGCTCTTTTCTCAAAAGCAGAGTGTGTTTTTTGTAAGGCAAGCTAGCATTTGTTTCCCAGTCCTAAATGGATTTGAATCTCATGCAGTTTCTGGTCCTACGAGCAAGAGTTGTTTTCTGGTAAGGAAAGTCACTATTGTGCTCCCTTTGCCATACACAGTGCAAATAGCACTCGCGTCTTTTCCCAGCAAGTACAGTGTATCGGACTGAAGAGGAGCTACTGTTCTTGTCAGTTTCGTAAGCAGAGTTGAACTAGATATGGCCTGTGTGTTTAGGAAGCACAGTTATTATGTTCTGAGCAAGCTCACTGTTCTGGCCCTATAGGAAACACAGTAGAGTAGAAGAGTGCTCTTTTCTCTAAAGCAGAGTGTGTTTCTTGTAAGGCGAGCTCGCGTTTCTTTCCCAGTCTTAAATGGAGTTGAGTCACATGCAGTTTTTTGTCCTATGAGCAAGAGATGTTTTCTGGTAAGAAGAGTCACTATTGTGCTCCAAATGCCATACACAGTGCAAATAGCACTCACGTCTGTTCCCAGCAAGTACAGTGTATTGGATTGAATAGGAGGTACTGTTCTTGTCAGTTTTCTAAGCAGAGTTTAACTAGATATGGTCCATGTGTGTAGGAAGCACAGTTCTTTTGTTCTTTGCAAGCTCACTGTTTGGACCCCATAGGAAACACAGTAGAGTAGAAGAGTGCTCTTTTCTTAAAAGCAGAGTGTGTTTCTTTTAAGGCGAGCTAGCATTTGTTTCCCAGTCCTAATTGGAGTTGAATCACATGCAGTTTCTGGTCCTACGAGCAAGAGTTGTTTTCTGGTAAGGAAAGGCACTATTGTGCTCCCATTGCCATACACAGGGCAAATAGCACTGGCGTCTGTTCCCAGCAAGTACAGTGTATTGGACTGAATAGGTACTACTGTTCTTGTCAGTTTCCTAAGCAGAGTTGAACTGTATATGATTCATGTGTGTAGGAAGCACAGTTCTTTTGTTCTGAGCAAGCTCACTGTTCTGGCCCTATAGGAAACACAGTAGGGTAGAAGAGTGCTCTTTTCTCTAAAGCAGAGTGTGTTTCTTTTAAGGCGAGCTAGCGTTTGTTTCCCAGTCTTAAATGGATTTGAATCTCATGCAGTTTCTGGTCCTACGAGCAAGAGTTGTTTTCTGGTAAGGAAAGTCACTATTGTGCTCCCTTTGCCAAAACAGTGCAAATAGCACTCGTGTCTTTTCCCAGCAAATACAGTGTATCGGAATAAAGAGGATCTACTGTTCTTGTCAGTTTCCTAAGCAGAGTTGAACTAGATATGGCCTGTGTGTTTAGGAAGCACAGTTATTATGTTCTGAGCAAGCTCACTGTTCTGGCCCTACAGGAAACACAGTAGAGTAGAAGAGTGCTCTTTTCTCTAAAGCAGAGTGTGTTTCTTGTAAGGCGAGCTCGCGTTTATTTCCCAGTCATAAATGGAGTTGAGTAACATGCAGTTTTTGGTCCTATGAGCAAGAGATGTTTTCTGGTAAGAAGAGTCACTATTGTGCTCCAAATGCCATACACAGTGCAAATAGCACTCGCGTCTGTTCCCAGCAAGTACAGTGTATTGGACTGAATAGGAGGTACTGTTCTTGTCAGTTTCCTAAGCAGAGTTTAACTAGATATGGTCCATGTGTGTAGGAAGCACAGTTCTTTTGTTCTTTGCAAGTTCACTGTTTGGACCCCATAGGAAACACAGTAGAGTAGAAGAGTGCTCTTTTCTTAAAAGCAGAGTGTGTTTCTTTTAAGGCGAGCTAGCATTTGTTTCCCAGTCCTAAATGGAGTTGAATCACATGCAGTTTCTGGTCCTACGAACAAGAGGTGTTTTCTGGTAAGGAAAGTCACTATTGTGCTCCCATTGCCATACACAGTGCAAATAGCACTGGCGTCTGTTCCCAGCAAGTACAGTGTATTGGACTGAATAGGTACTACTGTTCTCGTCAGTTTCCTAAGCAGAGTTGAACTGTATATGATCCATGTGTGTAGGAAGCACAGTTCTTTTGTTCTGAGCAAGCTCACTGTTTGGACCCCATAGGAAAACACAGTAGAGTAGAAGAGTGCTCTTTTCTCTAAAGCAGAGTGTGTTTCTTGTAAGGCGAGCTAGCGTTTGTTTCCCAGTCCTAAATGGAGTTGAATCCCATGCAGTTTCTGGTACTACGAGCAAGAGTTGTTTTCTGGTAAGAAGAGTCACTATTGCGCTGCCATTGCCATACACAGGACAAATAGCACTGGCGTCTGTTCGCAGCAAGTACAGTGTATTGGACTGAAGAGGATCTACTGTTCTTGTCAGGTTCCTTAGCAGAATTGAACTAGATATGGCAGTGTGTGTAGGAAGCACAGATCTTTTGTTCAGAGCAAGCTCACTGTTCGGACCCCATTGGAAACACAGTAGAGTAGAAGAGTGCTCTTTTCTCAAAAGCAGAGTGTGTTTCTTGTAAGGCGAGCTAGCGTTTGTTTCCCATTCCTAAATAGACTTGAATCACATGCAGTTTCTGGTACTACGATCAAGAGTTGTTTTCTGGTAAGGAAAGTCACTATTGCACTCCCATTGCCATACACAGTGCAAATAGCACTCGCGTCTGTTCCCAGCAAGTACAGTGTATTGGACTGAAGAGGAGCTACTGTTCTTGTCAGTTTACTAAGCAGAGTTGAACTAGATATGGTCCGTGTATGTAGGAAGCACAGTTCTTTTGTTCTGAGCAAGCTCACTGTTTGGACCCCATAGGAAACACAGTAGATTAGAAGAGTGCTCTTTTCTCTAAAGCAGAGTATTTTTCTTGTAAGGCGAACTAGCATTTGTTTCCCAGTCCTAAATGGAGTGGAATCACATGCAGTTTCTGGTACTACGAGCAAGAGTTTTTTTCTCGTAAGGAAAGTCACTTTTGTGCTCCCATTGCCATACACAGTGCAAATAGCCCAGGCGTCTGTTCCCAGCAAGTACAGTGTATCGGACTGAAGAGGAGCTACTGTTCTTGTCAGTTTCCTAAGCAGAGTTGAACTACATATGGCCCCTGTGTGTAGGAGGCACAGTTCTTATGTTCTGAGCAAGCTCACTGTTCTGGCCCTATAGGAAACACAGTAGAGTAGAAGAGTGCTCTTTTCTCTAAAGCAGAGTGTGTTTCTTGTAAGGTGAGTTTGCATTTGTTTCCCAGTCCTAAATGGAGTTGAGTCACATGCAGTTTTTGGTCCTACGAGCAAGAGTTGTTTTCTGGTAAGAAGAGTCACTATTGCGCTCCAAATGCCTTATACAGTGCAAATAGCACTCCCGTCTGTTCCCAGCAAGTACAGTGTATTGGACTGAATAGGAGCTACTGTTCTTGTCAGTTTCCTAAGCAGAGTTGAACTAGATATGGTCCATGTGTGTAGGAAGCACAGTTCTTTTGTTCTTAGCAAGCTCACTGTTTGTACCCCATAGGAAACACAGTGGAGTAGAAGAGTGCTCTTTTTTCAAAAGCAGAGTGTGTTTCTTGTAAGGCGAACTAGCATTTGTTTCCCAGTCCTAAGTGGAGTTGAATCCCATGCAGTTTCTGGTACTACGAGCAAGAGTTGTTTTCTGGTAAGAAGAGTCACTATTGCGCTGCCATTGCCATACACAGGACAAATAGCACTGGCGTCTGTGTGCAGCAAGTACAGTGTATTGGACTGAAGATGATCTACTGTTCTTGTCAGGTTCTTAAGCCGACTTGAAATAGATATGGCCGTGTGTGTAGGAAGAACAGTTTTTTTTGTTCTGAGCAAGCTCACTGTTCGGACCCCATAGGAAACACAGTAGAGTAGAAGAATGCTCTTTTCTCTAAAGCAGAGTGTGTTTCTTGCAAGGCGAGCTAGCGTTTGTTTCCCAGTCCTAAATGGAGTTGAATCACATGCAGTTTCTGGTACTAAGAGCAAGAGTTGTTTTCTGGTAAGGAAAGTCACTTTTGCGCACCCATTGCCATACACAGTGCAAATAGCACATGCGTCTGTTCCCAGCATGTACAGTGTATCGGACTGAAGAGGAGCTACTGTTCTTCTCAGTTTCCTAAGCAGAGTTGAACTAGTTATGGCCCGTGTGTTGGAAGCACAGTTCTTTTGTTCTGAGCAAGCTCACTGTTCTGGCCCTATAGGAAACACATTATAGTAGAAGAGTGCTCTTTTCTCTAAAGCAGAGTGTGTTTCTTGTAAGGAGAGCTAGTGTTTGTTTCCCAGTCCTAAATGCAGTTGAATCACATGCAGTTTCTGGTCCTACGAGCAAGAGTTGTTTTCTGGTTAGGAAAGTCACTATTGTGCTCCCATTGCCATCCACAGTACAAATAGCACTCGCGTCTGTTCCCAGCAAGTACAGTGTATCGGACAGAAGAGGAGCTACAGTTTTTGTCAGTTTCCTAAGCAGAGTTGAACTAGATGTGGCCCGTGTGTAGGAAGCACAATTCTTTTGTTCTGAGCAAGCTCACTGTTCTGGCCCTATAGGAAACACAGTAGAGTAGAAGAGTGCTCTTTTCTCTAAAGCAGAGTGTGTTTCTTGTAAGGCGAGCTAGCGTTTTTTTCACAGTCCTAAATGGAGTTGAATCCCATGCAGTTTCTGGGACTACGAGCAAGAGATTTTTTCTGGTAAGAATAGTCACTATTGCGCTGCCATTGCCATACACAGGACAAATAGCACTGGCGTCTGTTCCCAGCAAGTACAGTGTATTGGACTGAAGAGGATCTACTGTTCTTGTCAGGTTCCTAAGCAGAATTGAACTAAATATGGCCGTGTATGTAGAAAGCACAGTTCTTTTGTTCTGAGCAAGCTCACTGTTTGGACCCCATAGGAAACACAGTAGAGTAGAAGAGTGCTCTTTTCTCAAAAGCAGAGTGTGTTTCTTGTAAAACGAGCTCGCGTTTGTTTTCCAGTCCTAAATGGAGTTGAGTCACATGCAGTTTTTTGTCCTACGAGCAAGAGTTGTTTTCTGGTAAGAAGAGTCACTATTGTGCTCCAAATGCCATACACAGTGCAAATAGCACTCGGGTCTGTTCCCAGCAAGTACAATGTATTGGACTGAATAGGAGCTGCTGTTCTTGTCAGTTTCCTAAGCAGAGTTGAACTAGATATGGTCCATGTGTGTAGGAAGCACAGTTCTTTTGTTCTGAGCAAGCTCATTGTTTGGACTCCATAGGAAACACAGTAGAGTAGATGAGTGCTGTTTTCTCAAAAGCAGAGTGTGTTTCTTGTAAGGCGAGCTAGCATTTGTTTCCCAGTCCTAAATGGCGTTGAATCACATGCTGTTTGAGGTCCTACGAGCAAGAGTTGTTTTCTGGTAAGGAAAGTCACTATTGTGCTTTCAATGCCATAAACAGTGTAAATAGCACTCGCGTCTGTTCCCAGCAAGTACAGTGTATTGGACTGAAGAGGAGCTACTGTTCTTGTCAGTTTCCTAAGCAGAGTTGAACTACATATGGTCCGTGTGTGTAGGAAGCACAGTTCTTTTATTCTGAGCAAGCTCACTCTTTGGACCACATAGGAAACACAGTAGAGTAGAAGAGTGCTCTTTTCTCTAAAGCAGTGTGTTTCTTGTAAGGCGAGCTAGCGTTTGGTTCCCAGTCCTAAATGGAGTTGAATCACATGCAGTTTCTGGTCCTACGAGCAAGAGTTGTTTTCTGGCAAGGATAGTCACTATTGCGCTCCCATTGCCATACACAGTGCAAATAGTACATGTGTCTGTTCCCAGCAAGTACAGTGTATTGGACTGAAGAGGAGCTACTGTTCTTCTCAGTTTCCTAAGCAGAGTTGAACTAGATATGGCCCGTGTGTCTAGGAAGCACAGTTCATTTGCTCTGAGCAAGCTCACTGTTCTGGCCCTATAGGAAACACAGTAGAGTAGAAGAGTGCTCTTTTCTCAAAAGCAGAGTGTGTTTCTTGTAAGGCGAGCTAGCGTTTGTTTCCCTGTTCTTAATGGAGTTGAGTCACTTGCAGTTTTTTGTCCTACGAGCAAGAGTTGTTTTCTGGTAAGACGAGTCACTATTGTGCTCCAATTGCCATACACAGTACAAATAGCACTCGCGTCTGTTCCCAGCAAGTACAGTGTATTGGACTGAATAGGAGCTACTGTTCTTGTCAGTTTCCCAAGCAAAGTTGAACTAGATATGGTCCATGTGTGTAGGAAGCACAGTTCTTTTGTTCTGAGCAAGCTCACTGTTTGGACCCCATTGGAATCACAGTAGAGTAGAAGAGTGCTCTTTTCTCAAAAGCAGAGTGTGTTTCTTGTAAGGCGAGCTAGTGTTTGTTTCCCAGTCTTAAATGGAGTGGAATCACATGCAGTTTCTGGTCCTACGAGCAAGAGTTGTTTTATGGTAAGAAGAGTCACTATTGCGCTGCCATTGCCATTCACAGGACAAATACCACTGGCTTCTGTTCCCAGCAAGTACAGTGTATTGGACTGAAGAAGATCTACTGTTCTTGTCAGGTTCATAAGCAGAATTGAACTAGATATGGCCGTGTGTGTAGGAAGCACAGTTCTTTTGTTCTGAGCAAGCTCACTGTTCTGGCCCTATAGGAAACACAGTAGAGTAGAAGAGTGCTCTTTTCTCAAAAGCAGAGTGTGTTTCTTGTAAGGCGAGCTTGCGTTTGTTTCCCAGTCCTAAATGGAGTTGAGTCACATGCAGTTTTTTTGTCCTACGAGCAAGAGTTGTTTTCTGGTAAGGAAAGTCACTATTGCGCTCACATTGCCATCCACAGTGCAAATAGCTCTCGCGTCTGTTCCCAGTAAGTACAGTGTATCGGACTGAAGAGAAGCTACTGTTCTTGTCAGTGTCCTAAGCAGAGTTGAACTAGATATGGCCCGTGTGTAGGAAGCACAGTTCTTTTGTTCTGAGAAAGCTCAATGTTCTGGCCCTATAGGAAACACAGTAGAGTAGAAGAGTGCTCTTTTCTCTAAAGCAGAGTGTGTTTCTTGTAAGGCGAGCTAGCGTTTGTTTCCCAGTCTTAAATGGAGTTGAATCACATGCAGTTTCTGGTTCTACGAGCAAGAGTTGTTTTATGGTAAGAAGAGTCACTATTGCGCTGCCATTGCCATACACAGGACAAATAGCACCGGCGTCTGTTCCCAGCAAGCACAGTGTATTGGACTGAAGAGGATCTACTGTTCTTGTCAGGTTCCTAAGCAGAATTGAACTAGATATGGCCGTGTGTGTAGGAAGCACAGTTCTTTTGTTCTGAGCAAGCTCACTGTTCGGACACCATAGGAAACACAGTAGAGTAGAAGAGTGCTCTTTTCTCAAAAGCAGAGTGTGTTTTTTGTAAGGCAAGCTAGCGTTTGTTTCCCAATCCTAAATGGAGTTGAATCACATGCAGTTTCTGGTCTTACGAGCAAGAGTTGTTTTCTGGTAAGGAAAGTCACTATTGTGCTCCCTTTGCCATACACAGTGTAAATAGCACTCGCGTCTTTTCCCAGCAAGTACAGTGTATCAGCCTGAAGAGGAGCTACTGTTCTTGTCAGTTTCCTAAGCAGAGTTGAACTAGATATGGCCTCTGTGTTTAGGAAGCACAGTTATTATGTTCTGAGCAAGCTCACTGTTCTGGCCCTTTAGGAAACACAGTAGAGTAGAAGAGTGCTCTTTATTCTAAAGCAGAGTGTGTTTCTTGTAAGGCGAGCTCGCGTTTATTTCCCAGTCCTAAATGGAGTTGAGTCACATGCAGTTTTTGGTCCTATGAGCAAGAGATGTTTTCTGGTAAGAAGTGTCACTATTGTGCTCCAAATGCCATACACAGTGCAAATAGCACTCGCGTCTGTTCCCAGCAAGTACAGTGTATTGGACTGAAGAGGATCTACTGTTCTTGTCAGGTTCCTAAGCAGAATTGAACTAGATATGGCCGTGTGTGTAGGAAGCCCAGTTCTTTTGTTCTGAGCAAGCTCACTGTTCGGACCCCATAGGAAACACCGTAGAGTAGAAGAGTGCTCTTTTCTCAAAAGCAGAGTGTGTTTTTTGTAAGGCAAGCTAGCGTTTGTTTCCCAGTCCTAAATGGAGTTGAATCACATGCAGTTTCTGGTCCTACGAGCAAGAGTTGTTTTCTGGTAAGGAAAGTCACTATTGTGCTCCCTTTGCCATACACAGTGCAAACAGCACTCGTGTCTTTTCCCAGCAAATACAGTGTATCGGACTAAAGAGGAGCTACTGTTCTTGTCAGTTTCCTAAGCAGAGTTGAACTAGATATGGCCTGTGTGTTTAGGAAGCACAGTTATTATGTTCTGAGCAAGCTCACTGTTCTGGCCCTATAGGAAACCCAGTAGAGTAGAAGAGTGCTCTTTTCTCTAAAGCAGAGTGTGTTTCTTGTAAGGCGAGCTCGCGTTTATTTCCCAGTCATAAATGGAGTTGAGTCACATGCAGTTTTTGGTCCTATGAGCAAGAGATGTTTTCTGGTAAGAAGAGTCACTATTGTGCTCCAAATGCCATACACAGTGCAAATAGCACTCGCGTCTGTTCCCAGCAAGTACAGTGTATTGGACTGAATAGGAGGTACTGTTCTTGTCAGTTTCCTAAGCAGAGTTGAACTAGATATGGTCCATGTGTGTAGGAAGCACAGTTCTTTTGTTCTTTGCAAGTTCACTGTTTGGACCCCATAGGAAACACAGTAGAGTAGAAGAGTGCTCTTTTCTTAAAAGCTGAGTATGTTCCTTTTAAGGCGAGCTAGCATTTGTTTCCCAGTCCTAAATGGAGTTGAATCACATGCAGTTTCTGGTCCTACGAACAAGAGTTGTTTTCTGGTAAGGAAAGTCACTATTGTGCTCCCATTGCCATACACAGTGCAAATAGCACTGGCGTCTGTTCCCAGCAAGTACAGTGTATTGGACTGAATAGGTACTACTGTTCTCGTCAGTTTCCTAAGCAGAGTTGAACTACATATGGTCCGTGTGTGTAGGAAGCACAGTTCTTTTATTCTGAGCAAGCTCACTCTTTGGACCACATAGGAAACACAGTAGAGTAGAAGAGTGCTCTTTTCTCTAAAGCAGTGTGTTTCTTGTAAGGCGAGCTAGCGTTTGTTTCCCAGTACTAAATGGAGTTGAATCACATGCAGTTTCTGGATCTACGAGCAAGAGTTGTTTTCTGGCAAGGAAAGTCACTCTTGTGCTCCCATTGCCATACACTGTGCAAATAGTACATGTGTCTGTTCCCAGCAAATACAGTGTATTGGACTGAAGAGGAGCTACTGTTTTTCTCAGTTTCCTAAGCAGAGTTGAACTAGATATGGCCCGTGTGTCTAGGAAGCACAGTTCATTTGTTCTGAGCAAGCTCACTGTTCTGGCCCTATAGGAAACACAGTAGAGTAGAAGAGTGCTCTTTTCTCAAAAGCAGAGTGTGTTTCTTGTAAGGCAAGCTAGCGTTTGTTTCCCTGTTCTAAATGGAGTTGAGTCACTTGCAGTTTTTTGTCCTACGAGCAAGAGTTGTTTTCTGGTAAGACGAGTCACTATTGTGCTCCAATTGCCATACACAGTACAAATAGCACTCGCGTCTGTTCCCAGTAAGTACAGTGTATGGACTGAATAGGAGCTACTGTTCTTGTCAGTTTCCTAAGCAAAGTTGAACTAGATATGGTCCATGTGTGTAGGAAGCACAGTTCTTATGTTCTGAGCAAGCTCACTGTTCTGGCCATATAGGAAACACAGTAGAGTAAATGAGTGCTCTTTTCTCTAAAGCAGAGTGTGTTTCTTGTAAGGCGAGCTAGTGTTTGTTTCCTAGTCCTAAATGGAGTTGAATCACATGCAGTTTCTGGTCCTACGAACAAGAGTTGTTTTCTGTTAATGAAAGTCACATTGCGCTCCGATTGCCATACACAGTGCAAAGAGCACTCGCATCTGTTCCCAGCAAGTACAGTGTATTGGACTGAATAGGTGCTACTGTTCTTGTCAGTTTCCTAAGCAGAATTGAACTAGATATGGCCGTGTGTGTAGGAAGCACAGTTCTTTTGTTCTGAGAAAGCTCACTGTTTGGACCCCATAGGAAACACAGTAGAGTAGAAGAGTGCTCTTTTCTCTAAAGCAGAGTGTGTTTCTTGTAAGGCGAGCTAGCGTTTGTTTCGCAGTCCTAAATGGAGTTGAATCCCATGCAGTTTCTGGTACTAAGAGCTAGAGTTGTTTTCTGGTAAGAAGAGTCACTATTGTGCTGCCATTGCCATACACAGGACAAATAGCACTGGCGTCTGTTCGCAGCAAGTACAGTGTATCGGACTGAAGAGGAGCTACTGTTCTTGTCAGTTTCCTAAGCAAAGTTGAACTAGATATGGCCCGTGTGTGTAGGAAGCACAGTTCTTATGTTCTGAGAAAGCTCACTGTTCTGACCCTATAGGAAAAACAGTAGAGTAAATGAGTGCTCTTTTCTCTAAAGCAGAGTGTGTTTCTTGTAAAACGAGTTCGCGTTTGTTTCCCAGTCCTAAATGGAGTTGAATCACGTGCAGTTTCTTTTCCTACGAATAAGAGTTGTTTTCTGGTAAAAAAAAGTCACTATTGTGCTCCCATTGCCATACACAGGGCAAATAGCACTCGCGTCTGTTCCCAGCAAGTACAGTGTATTGGACTGAAGAGGAGCTACTGTTCTTGTCAGTTTCTTAAGCAGAGTTTAACTACATATGGTCCTTGTGTGTAGGAAGCACAGTCTTTTGTTCTGAGCAAGCTCACTGTTTGGACCACATAGGAAACACAGTAGAGTAGAAGAGTGCTCTTTTCTCAAAAGCAGAGAGTGTTTCTTGTAAGGCGAGCTAGCGTTTGTGTCCCAGTCTTAAATGGAGTGGAATCACATGCAGTTTCTGGTCCTACGTGCAAGAGTTGTTTTATGGTAAGAATAGTCACTATTGGGCTGCCATTGCCATACACAGGACAAATAGCACTGGCGTCTGTTCCCAGCAAGTACAGAGTATTGGACTGAAAAGGATCTACTGTTCTTGTCAGGTTCCTAAGCAGAATTGAACTAGATATGGCCCTTGTGTAGTAAGCACTGTTCTTTTGTTCTGAGCAAGCTCACTGTTCGGACCCCATAGGAAACAAAGTAGAGTAGAAGAGTGCTCTTTTCTCAAAAGCAGAGTGTGTTTCTTGTAAGGCGAGCTAGTGTTTGTTTCCCAGTCCTAAATGGAGTTGAATCAAATGCAGTTTCGGTCCTAGGAGCAAGAGTTGTTTTCTGGTAAGGAAAGTCACTATTGCGCTCCCATTGCCATACACAGTGCAAATAGCACTCGCGTCTGTTCCTAGCAAGTACAGTGTATCGGACTGAAGAGGAGCTACTGTTATTGTCAGTTTCCTAAGCAGAGCTGAACTAGATATGGCCCGTGTGTGTAGGAAGCACAGTTCTTATGTTCTGAGCAAGCTCACTGTTCGGACCCCATAGGAAACACAGTAGAGTAGAAGAGTGCTCTTTTCTCAAAAGCAGAGTGTGTTTCTTGTAAGTCAAGCTAGCGTTTGCTTCCCAGTCCTAAACGGAGTTGAATCACATGCAGTTTCTGGTCCTACGAGCAAGAGTTGTTTTCTGGTAAGAAGAGTCACTATTGCGCTGCCATTGCCATACACAGGACAAATAGCACTGGGTTCTGTTCCCAGCAAGAACAGTGTATTGGACTGAAGAGGATCTACTGTTCTTGTCAGGTTCCTAAGTAGAATTTAACTAGATATGGCAGTGTGTGTAGGAAGCACAGATGTTTTGTTCTGAGCAAGCTCACTCTTCGGACCCCATAGGAAACACAGTAGAGTAGAAGAGTGCTCTTTTCTCTAAAGCAGAGTGTGTTTCTTGTAAGGCGAGCTATCATTTGTTTCCCATCCTAAATGGAGTTGAGTCACAGGCAGTTTTTGGTCCTACGAGCAAGAGTTGTTTTCTGGTAAGAACAGTCACTATTGCGCTCCAAATGCCATACACAGTGCAAAAAAACACTCGTGTCTGTTCCCAGCAAGCACAGTGTATTGGACTGAATAGGAACTACTGTTCTTGTCAGTTTCCTAAGCAGAGTTCAACTAGATATGGCCCGTGTGTTTAGGAAGCACAGTTATTATGTTCTGAGCAAGTTCACTGTTCTGGCCGTATAGGAAACACAGTACAGTAGAAGAGTGCTCTTTTCTCTAAAGCAGAGTGTGTTTCTTGTAAGGCGAGCTCGCGTTTATTTCCCAGTCCTAAATGGAGTTGAGTCACATGCAGTTGTTCGTCCTATGAGCAAGAGATGTTTTCTGGTAAGAAGAGTCACTATTGTGCTCCAAATGCCATACACAGTGCAAATAGCACTCGCGTCTGTTCCCAGAAAGTACAGTGTATTGGACTGAAGAGGAGCTACTGTTCTTCTCATTTTCTTAAGCAGAGTTGAACTATATATGGCCCGTGTGTCTAGGAAGCACAGTTCATTTGTTATGAGCAAGCTCACTGTTCTGGCCCTATAGGAAACACAGTAGAGTAGAAGAGTGCTCTTTTCTCAAAAGCAGAGTGTGTTTCTTGTAAGGTGAGCTAGTGTTTGTTTCCCAGTCCTAAATGGAGTTGAATCCCATGCAGTTTCTGGTACTACGAGCAAGAATTGTTTTCTGGTAAGAAGAGTCACTATTGCGCTGCCATTGCCATACACAGGACAAATAGCACTGGCGTCTGTTCGCAGCAAGTACAGTGATTGGACTGAATAGGAGCTACTGTTCTTGTCAGTTTCCTAAGCAGAGTTGAACTAGATCTGGCCCGTGTGTAGGAAGCACAGTTCTTTTGTTCTGAGCAAGCTCTCTGTTCTGGCCCTATAGGAAACACAGTAGAGTAGAAGAGTGCTTTTTCTCTAAAGCAGAGTGTGTTTCTTGTAAGGAGAGCTAGCGTTTGTTTCCCAGTCCTAAATGGAGTTGAATCACATCGAGTTTCTGGTCCTAAGAGCAAGAGTTGTTTTATGGTAAGAGGAGTCACTATTGCGCTGCCATTGCCATACACAGGACAAATAGGACTGGCGTCTGCTCCCAGCAAGTACAGTGTATTGGACTGAAAAGGATCTTCTGTTCTTGTCAGGTTACTAAGCAGACTTGAACTATATATGGCCGTGTGTGTAGGAAGCACAGTTCTTTTGTTCTGAGCAAGCTCACTGTTCGGACCCCATAGGAAACACAGTAGAGTAGAAGAGTGCTCTTTTCTCAAAAGCAGAGTGTGTTTCTTGTAAGTGGAGCTAGCATTTGTTTCCCAGTCCTCAATTAAGTTGAATCACATGCAGTTTCTGGTCCTACGAGCAAGAGTTGTTTTCTGGTAAGGAAACTCACTATTGTGCTCCCATTGCCATACACAGTGTAAATAGCACTGGCGTCTGTTCCCAGCAAGTACAGTGTATGGGACTGAATAGGTGCTACTGTTCTTGTCAGTTTCCTAAGCAGAGTTGAACTATATATGATCCATGTGTGTAGGAAGCACAGATCTTTTGTTCAGAGCAAGCTCACTGTTCAGACCCCATAGGAAACACAGTAGAGTAGAAGAGTGCTCTTTTCTCTAAAGCAAAGTGTGTTTCTTGTAAGGCGAGCTAGCTTTTGTTTCCCAGTAATAAATGGAGTGGAATCACATGCAGTTTCTGGTCCTATGATCAAGAGTTGTTTTATGGTAAGAATAGTCACTATAGCGCTGTCATTGCCATACACAGTACAAATAGCACTGGCGTCTGTTCGCAGCAAGTACAGTATATTGGAGTGAAGAGGATCTACTGTTCTTGTCAGGTTCCTAAGCAGAATTGAACTAGATATGGCCGTGTGTGTAGGAAGCACAGTTCTTTTGTTCTGAGCAAGCTCACTGTTCTGGCCCTATAGGAAACACAGTAGAGTAGAAGAGTGCTCTTTTCTCAAAAGCAGAGTGTGTTTCTTGTAAGGCGAGCTAGCGTTTGTTTCCCAGTCCTAAATGGAGGTGAATCAAGTACAGTTTCTGGTCCTACGAGCAAGAGTTGTTTTCTGGTAAGGAAAGTCACTATTGCGCTCCCATTGCCATACACAGTGCAAATAGCACTCGCGTCGGTTCCCAGCAAGTACAGTGTATCGGACTGAAGAGGAGCTACTGTTCTTGTCAGTTTCCTAAGCAGAGCTGAACTAGATATGGCCCGTGAGTGTAGGAAGCACAGTTCTTATGTTCTGAGCAAGCTCACTGTTCTTGCCATATAGGAAACACAGTAGAGTAGAAGAGTGCTCTTTTCTAAAAAGCAGAGTGTATTTCTTGTAAGGCGAGCTAGCGTTTGTTTCCCAGTCCTAAATGGAGTTGAATCACATGCAGTTTCTGGTCCTACGAGCAAGAGTTGTTTTCTGGCAAGGAAAGTCACTATTGCGCTCCAATTGCCATACACAGTGCAAATAGCACATGTGTCTGTTCCCAGCAAGTACAGTGTATTGGACTGAAGAGGAGCTACTGTTCTTCTCAGTTTCCTAAGCAGAGTTGAACTAGATATGGCCCGTGTGTCTAGGAACCACAGTTCATTTGTTCTGAGCAAGCTCACTGTTCTGGCCCTATAGGAAACACAGTAGAGTAGAAGAGTGCTCTTTTCTCAAAAGCAGAGTGTGTTTCTTGTAAGGCGAGCTAGCATTTGTTTCCCAGTCCTAAATAGAGTTGAGTCACATGCAGTTTTTTGTCCTACGAGCAAGAGTTGTTTTCTGGTAAGACGAGTCACTATTGTGCTCTAATTGACATACACAGTACAAATAGCACTCGCGTCTGTTCCCAGCAAGTACAGTGTATTGGACTGAATGGAGCTACTGTTCTTGTCAGTTTCCTAAGCAAAGTTGAACTAGATATGGTCCATGTGTGTAGGAAGCACAGTTCTTTTGTTCTGAGCAAGCTCACTGTTTGGACCGCATTGGAAACACAGTAGAGTAGAAGAGTGCTCTTTTCTCAAAAGAAGAGTATGTTTCTTGTAAGGCGAGCTAGCGTTTGTTTCCCAGTCCTAAATGGAGTTGAATCAAATGCAGTTTCTGGTCCTACGAGCAAGAGTTGTTTTCTGGTAAGGAAAGTCACTATTGCGCTCCCATTGCCATACACAGTGCAAATAGCACTCGCGTCTGTTCCCAGCAAGTACAATCTATCGGACTGAAGAGGAGCTACTCTTCTTGTCAGTTTCCTAAGCAGAGATGAACTAGATATGGCCCGTGTGTGTAGGAAGCACAGTTCTTATGTTCTGAGCAAGCTCACTGTTCTGGCCATATAGGAAACACAGTAGAGTAAATGAGTGCTCTTTTCTCTAAAGCAGAGTGTGTTTCTTGTAAGGCGAGCTAGCGTTTGTTTACTAGTCCTAAATGGAGTTGAATCACATGAAGTTTCTGGTCCTACGAACAAGAGTTGTTTTCTTGTAATTAAAGTCACATTGCGCTCCGATTGCCATACACAGTGTAAATAGCACTGGCGTCTGTTCCCAGCAAGTACAGTGTATTGGACTGAATAGGTGCTACTGTTCTTGTCAGTTTCCTAAGCAGAGTTGAACTATATATGATCCATGTGTGTAGGAAGCACAGTTCTTTTGTTCTGAGCAAGCTCACTGTTTGGACCTTATAGGAAACACAGTAGAGTTGAAGAGTGCTCTTTTATCTAAAGCAGAGTGTGTTTCTTGTAAGGCGAGCTAGCGTTTGTTTCCCAGTCCTAAATGGAGTTGAATCCCATGCAGTTTCTGGTACTACGAGCAAGAGCTGTTTTCTGGTAAGAAGAGTCACTATTGCGCTGCCATTGCCATACACAGGACAAATAGCACTGGCGTCTGTTCGCAGCAAGTACAGTGTATTGGACTGAAGAGGATCTACTGTTCTTGTCAGGTTCCTAAGCAGAATTGAACTAGATATGGCAGTGTGTGTAGGAAGCACAGATCTTTTGTGCAGAGCAAGCTCACTGTTCGGACCCCATAAGAAAAACAGTAGAGTAGAAGAGTGCTCTTTTCTCAAAAGCAGAGTGTGTTTCATGTAAGGCGAGCTAGCATTTGTTTCCCAGTCCTAAATGGAGTTGAATCACATGCAGTATCTGGTCCTACGAGCAAGAGTTGTTTTCTGGTAACGAAAGTCACTATTGTGCTCCCATTGCCATCCACAGTGCAAATAGCTCTCGCGTCTGTTCCCAGTAAGTACAGTGTATCGTACTGAAGAGAAGCTACTGTTCTTGTCAGTGTCCTAAGCAGAGTTGAAATAGATATGGCCCGTGTGTAGGAAGCACAGTTCTTTTGTTCTGAGCAAGCTCACTGTTCTGGCCCTATAGGAAACACAGTAGATTAGAAGAGTGCTCTTTTCTCTAAAGCAGAGTGTGTTTCTTGTAAGGCGAGCTAGCGTTTGTTTCCCAGTCTTAAATGGAGTTGAATCACATGCAGTTTCTGGTCCTACGAGCAAGAGTTGTTTTATGGTAAGAAGAGTCACTATTGCGCTGAATTGCCATACACAGGACAAATAGCACTGGCGTCTGTTCCCAGCAAGCACAGTGTATTGGACTGAAGAGGATATACTGTTCTTGTCAGGTTCCTAAGCAGAATTGAACTAGATATGGCCGTGTGTGTAGGAAGCACAGTTCTTTTGTTCTGAGCAAGCTCACTGTTAAGACACCATAGGAAACACAGTAGAGTAGAAGAGTGCTCTTTTCTCAAAAGCAGAGTGTGTTTTTTGTAAGGCAAGCTAGCGTTTGTTTCCCAGTCCTAAATGGAGTTGAATCACATGCAGTTTCTGGTCCTACGAGCAAGAGTTGTTTTCTGGTAAGGAAAGTCACTATTGTGCTCCCTTTGCCATACACAGTGCAAAGAGCACTCGCGTCTTTTCCCAGCAATTACAATGTATCGGACTGAAGAGGAGCTACTGTTCTTGTCAGTTTCCTAAGCAGAGTTGAACTAGATATGGCCTGTGTGTGTAGGAAGCACAGTTATTATGTTCTGAGCAAGCTCACTGGTCTGGCCCTATAGGAAAGACAGTAGAGTAGAAGAGTGCTCTTTTCTCTAAAGCAGAGTGTGTTTCTTGTAAGGCGAGCTCGCGTTTATTTCCCAGTCCTAAATGGAGTTGAGTCACAGGCAGTTTTTGGTCCTATGAGCAAGAGATGTTTTCTGGTAAGAAGAGTCACTATTGTGCTCCAAATGTCATACACAGTGCAAATATTACTCGCGTCTGTTCGCAGCAAGTACAGTGTATTGGACTGAATAGGAGCTACTGTTCTTGTCAGTTTCCTAAGCGGAGTTTAACTAGATATGGTCCATGTGTGTAGGAAGCACAGTTCTTTTGTTCTTTGCAAGCTCAGTGTTTGGACCCCATAGGAAAAACAGTAGAGTAGAAGAGTGCTCTTTTCTCTAAAGCAGAGTGTGTTTCTTGTAAGGCGAGCTAGCGTTTGTTTCCCAGTCCTAAATGGAGTTGAATCCCATGCAGTTTCTGGTACTACGAGCAAGAATTGTCTTCTGGTAAGAAGAGTCACTATTGCGCTCTAATTGCCATACACAGGACAAATAGCACTGGCGTCTGTTCGCAGCAAGTACAGTGTATTGGACGGAAGAGGATCTACTGTTCTTGTCAGGTTCCTAAGCAGAATTGAACTAGATATGGCAGTGTGTGTAGGAAGCACAGATCTTTTGTTCAGAGCAAGCTCACTGTTCGGACCCCATAGGAAACACAGTAGAGGTAGAAGTGTGCTCTTTTCTCTAAAGCAGAGTGTGTTTCTTGTAAGACGAGCTCGCGTTTGTTTTCCAGTCCTAAATGGAGTTGAGTCACAGGCAGTTTTTGGTCCTACGAGCAAGAGTTGTTTTCTGGTAAGAAAGTCACTATTGTGTTCCAAATGCCATACACAGTGCAAATAGCACTCGTGTCTGTTCCCAGCAAGTACAGTGTATTGGACTGAATAGGAGCTACTGTTCTTGTCAGCTTCCTAAGCAGAGTTGAACTAGATATGGCCCGTGTGTAGGAAGCACAGTTCTTTTGTTCTGAGCGAGCTCACTGTTCTGGCTCTATAGGAAACACAGTAGAGTAGAAGAGTGCTTTTTCTCTAAAGCAGAGTGTGTTTCTTGTAAGGCGAGCTAGCGTTTGTTTCCTAGTCCTAAATGGAGTTGAATCACATGCAGTTTCTGGTCCTAAGAGCAAGAGTTGTTTTATGGTAAGAGGAGTCACTATTGCGCTGCCATTGCCAAACACAGGACAAATAGGACTGGCGTCTGCTCCCAGCAAGTACAGTGTATTGGACTGAAGAGGATCTTCTGTTCTTGTCAGGTTACTAAGCAGACCTGAACTAGATATGGCCGTGTGTGTAGGAAGCACAGTTCTTTTGTTCTGAACAAGCTCACTGTTCGGACCCCATAGGAAACACAGTAGAGTAGAAGAGTGCTCTTTTCTCAAAAGCACAGTGTGTTTCTTGTAAGTGGAGCTAGCATTTGTTTCCCAGTCCTAAATGAAGTTGAATCCCATGCAGTTTCTGGTCCTACGAGCAAGAGTTGTTTTCTGGTAAGGAAAGTCACTATTGCGCTCCCATTGCAATACACAGTGCAAATAGCACTCGCGTCTGTTCCCAGCAAGTACAGTGTATTGGAATGAATAGAAGCTACTGTTCTTGTCAGTTTCCTAAGCAGAGTTGAACTACATATGGTCCGTGTGTGTAGGAAGCACAGTTATTCTGTTCTGAGCAAGCTCGCTGTTCTGGCCCTATAGGAAAGACAGTAGAGTAGAAGAGTGCTCTTTTCTCCAAAGCAGAGTGTGTTTCTTTTAAGGCGAGCTAGCGTTTGTTTCCTAGTCCTAAATGGAGTTGAATCCCATGTAGTTTTTGGTACTACGAACAAGAGTTGTTTTCTGGTAAGTAAAGTCACTATTGCGCTCCCATTGCCATACACAGGGCAAATAGCACTCGCGTATTTTCCCAGCAAATACAGAGTATTGGACTGAATAGGAGCTACTGTTCTTGTCAGTTTCCTAAGCAGAGTTGAACTGCATATGGTCCTTGTGGGTAGGAAGCACAGTTCTTTTGTTCTGAGCAAGCTCACTGTTCGGACCTCATAGGAAACACAGTAGAGTAGAAGAGTGCTCTTTTCTCTAAAGCAGAGTGTGTTTCTTGTAAGGCGAGCTAGCGTTTGTTTCCTAGTCCTAAATGGAGTTGAATCCCATGCAGTTTTTGGTACTACGAGCAAGAGTTGTTTTCTGGAAAGGAAAGTCACTATTGCGCTGCCATTGCCATACACAGGACAAATAGCACTGGCGTCTGTTTCCAGCAAGTACAGTGTATTGGAATGAAGAGGATCTACTGTTCTTGTCAGGTTTCTAAGCAGAATTGAACTAGATACGGCCGTGTGTGTAGGAAGCACAGTTCTTTTGTTCTGAGCAAGCACACTGTTCTGGCCCTATAGGAAACACAGTAGAGTACAAGAATGCTCTTTTCGCTAAAGCAGAGTGTGTTGATTGTAAGGCGAGCTAGCGTTTGCTTCCCAGTCTTAAATGGAGTGGAATCACATGCAGTTTATGGTCCTATGAGCAAGAGTTGTTTTATGGTAAGAATAGTCACTATTGCGCTGCCATTGCCATACACAGGACAAATAGCACTGGCGTCTGTTCCCAGCAAGTACAGTGTATCGGACTGAAGAGGAGCTACTGTTCTTGTCAGGTTCCTAAGCAGAATTGAACTAGATATGGCCGTGTGTGTAGGAAGCACAGTTCTTTTGTTCTGAGCAAGCTCACTGTTCGGACCCCATAGGAAACACAGTAGAGTAGAAGAGTGCTCTTTTCTCAAAAGCAGAGTGTGTTTTTTGTAAGGGAAGCTAGCGTTTGTTTCCCAGTCATAAATGGAGTTGAATCACATGCAGTTTCTGGTCCTACGAGCAAGAGTTGTTTTCTGGTAAGGAAAGTCACTATTGAGCTCCCTTTGCTATACACAGTGCAAATAGCACTCGCGTTTTTTCCCAGCAAGTACAGTGTATCTGACTGAAGCGGAGCTACTGTTCTTGTCAGTTTCCTAAGCAGAGTTGAAATAGATATGGCCCGTGTGTTTAGGAAGCACAGTTATTATGTTCTGAGCAAGGACACTGTTCTGGCCCTATAGGAAACACAGTACAGTAGAAGAGTGCTCTTTTCTCTAAAGCAGAGTGCGTTTCTTGTAAGGCGAGATCGTGTTTATTTCCCAGTCCTAAATGGAGTTGAGTCACATGCAGTTTTTTGTCCTATGAGCAAGAGATGTTTTCTGGTAAGAAGAGTCACTATTGTGCTCCAAATGCCATACACCGTGCAAATAGCACTCGAGTCTGTTCCCAGCAAGTACAGTGTATTGGTCTGAAGAGGAGCTACTGTTCTTGTCAGTTTCCTAAGCAGAGTTGATCTACATATGGTCCATGTGTGTAGGAAGCACAGTTCTTTTGTTCTGAGCAAGCTCACTGTTTGGACCCCATAGGAAACACAGTAGAGTAGAAGAGTGCTCTTTTCTCTAAAGCAGAGTGTGTTTCTTGTAAGGCGAGCCAGCGTTTGTTTCCCAGTCCTAAATGGAGTTGAATCACATGCAATTTCTGGTCCTACGAGCAAGAGTTGTTTTCTGGTAAGGAAAGTCACTTTTGCGCTCCCATTGCCATACAGTGCAAATAGCACTCCCGTTTGTTCCCAGCAAGTACAGTGTATTGGACTGAAGAGGAGCTACTGTTCTTCTCAGTTTCCTAAGCAGAGTTGAACTACATATGGCCCGTGCGTCTAGGAAGCACAGTTCATTTATTCTGAGCAGGCTCACTGTTCTGGCCCTATAGGAAACACAGTAGAGTAGAAGAGTGCTCTTTTCTCAAAAGCAGAGTGTGTTTCTTGTAAGGCAAGCTAGCGTTTGTTTCCCAGTACTAAATGGAGTTGAATCAAATGCAGTTTCTGGTCCTACGAGCAAGAGTTGTTTTCTGGTAAGGAAAGTCACTATTGCACTCCCATTGCCATACACAGTGCAAATAGCACTCGCGTCTGTTCCCAGCAAGTACAGTGTATCGGAAGGAAGAGGAGCTACTGTTCTTGTCAGTTTCCTACGCAGAGTTGAACTAGATATGGCCTGTGTGTGTAGGAAGCACAGTTCTTATGTTCTGAGCAAGCTCAATGTTCTGGCCCTATAGAAAACACAGTAGAGTAGATGAGTGCTCTTTTTTCAAAAGCAGAGTGTGTTTCTTGTAAGGCGAGCTAGAGTTTGTTTCCCAGTCCTAAATGGAGTTGAGTCACATGCAGTTTCTGGTCCTACTAGCAAGAGTTGTTTTCTGGTAAGACGAGTCACTATCGTGCTCCAATTGCCATACACAGTGCAAATAGCACTCGCGTCTCTTCCAGCAAGTACAGTGTATCGGACTGAAGAGGAGCTACTGTTCTTGTCAGTTTCCTAAGCAGAGTTGAAATAGATATGACCCGTGTGTCTAGGAAGCACAGTTATTATGTTCTGAGCAAGCTCACTGTTCTGACCCTATAGGAAACACAGTAGAGTAGAAGAGTGCTCTTTTCTCTAAAGCAGAGTGTGTTTCTTGTCAGGCGAGTTCGTGTTTGTTTCCCAGTCCTAAATGGAGTTGAGTAACAGGCAGTTTTTGGTCCTACGAGCAAGAGTTGTTTTCTGGTAAGAAGAGTCACTATTGCACTCCAAATGCCATGCACAGTACAAATAGCACTCCCGTCTGTTCCCAGTAAGTACACTGTATTGGACTGAATAGGTGCTCCTGTTCTTGTCAGTTTCCTAAGCAGAGTTGAACTAGATGTGATCCGTGTGTGTAGTAAGCACAGTTCTTTTGTTCTGAGCAAGCTCACTGTTAGGACCCCATAGGAAACACAGTAGAGTAGAAGAGTGCTCTTTTCTCAAAAGCAGAGAGTGTTTCTTGTAAGGCGAGCTAGCATTTGTTTCCCAGTCATAAATGGAGTTGAATCACATGCAGTTTGTGGTCCTACGAGCAAGAGTTGTTTTCTGGTAAGGAAAGTCACTATTGCGCTCCCATTGCCACACACAGTGCAAATAGCACTCGCATCTGTTCCCACCAAGTACAGTGTATCAGACTGAAGAGGAGCTACTGTTCTTGTCAGTTTCCTTAGCAGAGTTGAACTAGATATGGCCCATGTGTGTAGGAAGCACAGTTCTTTTGTTCTGAGCAAGCTCACTGTTCGGACCCCATAGGAAACACAGTAGAGTAGAAGAGTGCTCTTTTCTCAAAAGCAGAGTGTGTTTCTGTAAGGCGAGCTAGCATTTGTTTCCCAGTCCTAAATGGAGTTGAGTCACAGGCAGTTTTTGGTCCTACTAGCAAGAGTTGTTTTCTGGTAAGAAAAGTCACTATTGTGCTCCAAATGCCATACACAGTGCAAATAGCACTCGTGTCTGTTCGCAGCAATAGCAGTGTATTGGACTGAAAAGGAGCTACTGTTCTTGTCAGTTTCCTAAGCAGAGTTGAACTAGATATGGCCCGTGTGTAGGAAGCACAGTTATTTTGTTCTGAGCAAGCTCACTGTTCTGGCCCTATAGGAAACTCTGTAGAGTAAAAGAGTGCTCTTTTCTCTAAAGCAGAGTGTGTTTCTTGTAAGGCGAGCTAGCGTTTGTTTCCCAGTCCTAAATGGAGTGGAATCACATGCAGTTTCTGGTCCTATGAGCAAGAGTTGTTTTCTGGTAAGAAGAGTCACTATTGCGCTGCCATTGCCATACACAGGACAAATAGCACTGGCGTCTGTTCCCAGCAAGTACAGTGTATTGGACTGAAGAGGATCTACTGTTCTTGTCAGGTTCCTAAGCAGAATTGAACTAGATATGGCCGTGTGTGTAGGAAGCACAGCTCTTTTGTTCTGAGCAAGCCCACTGTTCTGGCCCTATAGGAAACACAGTAGAGTAGAAGAGTGCTCTTTTCGTTAAAGCAGAGTGTGTTGATTTTAAGGCGAGCTAGCGTTTGTTTCCCAGTCTTAAATGGAGTGGAATCACATGCAGTTTCTGGTCCTATGAGCAAGAGTTGTTTTATAGTAAGAAGAGTCACTATTGCGCAGCCATTGCCATACGCAGGACAAATAGCACTGGCGTCTGTTCCCAGCAAGTACAGTGTATCAGACTGAAGAGGATCTACTGTTCTTGTCAGTTTCCTAAGCAGAGTTGAACTAGATCTGGCCCGTGTGTTTAGGAAACACAGTTATTATGTTCTGAGCAAGCTCACTGTTCTGGCCCTATAGGAAACACTGTAGAGTAAAAGAGTGCTCTTTTCTCTAAAGCAGAGTGTGTTTCTTGTAAGGCGAGCTAGCGTTTGTTTCCCAGTCCTAAATGGAGTTGAATCACATGCAGTTTCTGGTCCTACGAGCAAGAGTTTTTTTATGGTAAGAAGAGTCACTATTGCGCTGCCATTGCCATACACAGGACAAATAGCACTGGCGTCTGTTCCCAGCAACTACAGTGTATTGGACTGAAGAGGATCTACTGTTCTTGTCGGGTTACTAAGCAGACTTGAACTAGATATGGCCGTGTGTGTAGGAAGCACAGTTCTTTTGTTCTGAGCAAGCTCACTGTTTGGACCCCATAGGAAACACAGTAGAGTAGAAGAGTGCTCTTTTCTCTAAAGCAGAGTGTGTTTCTTGTAAGGCGAGCTAGCATTTGTTTCCCAGTCTTAAATGGAGTGGAATCACATGCAGTTTCTGGTCCTATGAGCAAGAGTTGTTTATTGGTAAGAATAGTCACTACTGTGCTGCCATTGCCATACACTGGACAAATAGCACTGGCGTCTGTTCCCAGCAAGTACAGTGTATCGGACTGAAGAGGAGCTACTGTTCTTGTCAGTTTCCTAAGCAGAGTTGAACTAGATATGGCCCGTGTGTGTAGGAAGCACAGTTATTTTGTTCTGAGCAAGCTCACTGTTCTGGCCCTATAGGAAACAAAGTAGAGTAGATGAGTGCTCTTTTCTCTAAAGCAGAGTGTGTTTCTTGTAAGGCGTGCTAGTGTTTGTATCCTAGCTCTAAATGGAGTTGAATCACATGCAGTTTCTGGTCCTACGAACAAGAGTTGTTTTCTGGTAAGGAAAGTCACTATTGCGCGCCCATTGCCATACACACTGCAAATAGCACTGGCGTAGGTTCGCAGCAAGTACAGTGTATTGGACTGAATAGGAGCTACTGTTCTTGTCAATTTCCTAAGCAGAGTTGAACTAGATATGGCCCATGTGTAGGAAGCACAGTTCTTTTGTTCTGAGCAAGCTCTCTCTTCCAGCCCTATAGGAAACACAGTAGAGTAGAAGAGTGCTCTTTTCTCTAAAGCAGAGTGTGTTTCTTGTAAGGCGAGCTAGCGTTTGTTTCCCAGTCCTAAATGGAGTGGAATCACATGCAGTTTCTGGTCCTATAAGCAAGAGTTGTTTTCTGGTAAGAAGAGTCACTATTGCGCTGCCATTGCCATACACAGGACAAATAGCACTGGCGTCTGTTCCCAGCAAGTACAGTGTATTGGACTGAAGAGGATCTACTGTTCTTGTCAGGTTCCTAAGCAGAATTGAACTAGATATGGACGTGTGTGTAGGAAGCACAGCTCTTTTGTTCTGAGCAAGCCCACTGTTCTGGCCCTATAGGAAACACAGTAGAGTAGAAGAGTGCTCTTTTCGCTAAAGCAGAGTGTGTTGATTTTAAGGCGAGCTAGCGTTTGTTTCCCAGTCTTAAATGGAGTGGAATCACATGCAGTTTCTGGTCCTATGAGCAAGAGTTGTTTTATAGTAAGAAGAGTCACTATTGCGCAGCCATTGCCATACGCAGGACAAATAGCACTGGCGTCTGTTCCCAGCAAGTACAGTGTATCAGACTGAAGAGGATCTACTGTTCTTGTCAGTTTCCTAAACAGAGTTGAACTAGATATGGCCCGTGTGTTTAGGAAACACAGTTATTATGTTCTGAGCAAGCTCACTGTTCTGGCCCTATAGGAAACACAATACAGTAGAAGAGTGCTCTTTTCTCTAAAGCAGAGTGTGTTTCTTGTAAGGCGAGCTCGTGTTTATTTCCCAGTCCTAAATGGAGTTGAGTCACAGGCAGTTTTTGGTCCTATGAGCAAGAGATGTTTTCTGGAAAGAAGAGTCACTATTGTGCTCCAAATGCCATACACAGTGCAAATAGCACTCACGTCTGTTCCCAGCAAGTACAGTGTATTGTTCTGAAGAGGAGCTACTGTTCTTGTCAGTTTCCTAAGCAGAGTTGATCTACACATGGTCCGTGTGTGTAGGAAGCACAGTTCTTTTGTTCTGAGCAAGCTCACTGTTTGGACCCCATAGGAAACACAGTAGAGTAGAAGAGTGCTCTTTTCTCAAAAGCAGAGTGTGTTTCTTGTAAGTCGAGCTAGCGTTTGTTTCCCAGTCCTAAATGGAGTTCAATCACATGCAGTTTCTGGTCCTACGAGCAAGAGATGTTTTCTGGTAAGGAAAGTCACTATTGCACTCCCATTGCCATACACAGTGTAAATAGCACTCGCGTCTGTTCCCAGCAAGTACAGTGTATCGGACTGAAGAGGAGCTACTGTTCTTTTCAGGTTTCTAAGCAGAGTTGAACTAGATATGGCCCGTGTGTGTAGGAAGCACAGTTCATTTGTTCTGAGCAAGCTCACTGTTCTGGCCCTATAGGAAACACAGTAGAGTAGAAGAGTGCTCTTTTCTCCAAAGCAGAGTGTGTTTCTTGTAAGGCGAGCTAGTGTTTGTTTCCCTGTCCTAAATGGAGTTGAGTCACATGCAGTTTTTTGTCCTACGAGCAAGAGTTGTTTTCTGGTAAGACGAGTCACTATTGTGCTCCAATTGCCATACACAGTACAAATAGCACTCGCGTCTGTTCCAAGCAAGTACAGTGTATTGGACTGAATAGGAGCTACTGTTCTTGTCAGTTTCCTAAGCAAAGTTGAACTAGATATGGTCCATGAGTGTAGGAAGCACAGTTCTTTTGTTCTGAGCAAACTCACTGTTTGGACCCCATTGGAATCACAGTAGAGTAGAAGTGTGCTCTTTTCTCAAAAGCAGAGTGTGTTTCTTGTAGGGCGAGCTAGTGTTTGTTTCCCAGTCCTAAATGGAGTGGAATCACATGCAGTTTCTGGTCCTATGTGCAAGAGTTGTTTTATAGTAAGAATAGTCACTATTGCGCTGCCATTGTCATACACAGGACAAATAGCACTGGCGTCTGTTCCCAGCAAGTACAGTGTATTGGACTGAAGAGGATCTACTGTTCTTGTCAGGTTCCTAAGCAGAATTGAACTAGATATGGTCCTTGTGTAGGAAGCACAATTCTTTTGTTCTGAGCAAGCTCACTGTTCGGACCCCATAGGAAACACAGTAGAGTAGAAGAGTGCTCTTTTCTCAAAAGCAGAGTATTTTTCTTGTAAGGTGAGCTAGCGTTTGTTTCCCAGTCCTAAATGGAGTTGAATCACATGCAGTTTCTTTTCCTACGAACAAGAGTTGTTTTCTGGTAAAAAAAAAAGTCACTGTAGTGCTCCCATTGCCATACACAGGGCAAATAGCACTCGCGTCTGTTCTCAGCATGTACAGTGTATCGGACTGAAGAGGAGCTACTGTTCTTGTCAGTTTCCTAAGCAGAGTTGAAGTAGATATGGCCCGTGTGTGTGGAAGCAGAGTTCTTTTGTTCTGA
This sequence comes from Peromyscus eremicus, assembly GCF_949786415.1. Lineage (NCBI taxonomy): Eukaryota > Metazoa > Chordata > Mammalia > Rodentia > Cricetidae > Peromyscus > Peromyscus eremicus. The sequence goes on along the minus strand of NW_026734666.1, from coordinate 788 downwards.
GCAAGCTCACTGTTCTGGCCCTATAGGAAACCCAGTAGAGTAGAAGAGTGCTCTTTTCTCAAAAGCAGAGTGTGTTTCTTGTAAGGCGAGCTTGCGTTTGTTTCCCAGTCCTAAATGGAGTTGAGTCACATGCAGTTTTTTTGTTCTACGAGCAAAAGTTATTTTCTTGTATGAAGAGTCACTATTGCGCTCTCATTGCCATACACAGTGCAAATAGCACTCGCGTCTGCTCCCTGCAAGTACAGAGTATTGGACTGAAGAGGAGCTCCTGTTCTTGTCAGTTTCCTAAGCAGAGTTGAACTAGATCTGGCCCATCTGTAGGAAGCACAGTTTTTTTGTTCAAAGCAAGCTCACTGTTCTGGCCCTATAGGAAACACAGTAGAGTAGAAGAGTGCTCTTTTCTCTAAAGCAGAGTGTGTTTCTTGTAAGGCGAGCTAGCGTTTGTTTCCCAGTCCTAAACGGAGTTGAATCACATGCAGTTTCTGGTCCTATGAGCAAGAGTTGTTTTATGGAAAGAAGAGTCACTATTGCGCTGCCATTGCCATACACAGGAAAAATAGCACTGGCATATGTTCCCAGCAAGTACAGTGTATTGGACTGAAGAGGATCTACTGTTCTTCTCAGGTTCCTAAGCAGAATTGAACTAGATATGGCCGTGTGTAGGAAGCACAGTTCTTTTGTTCTGAGCAAGCTCATTTTCGGACCCCATAGGAAACACAGTAGAGTAGAAGAGTGCTCTTTTCTCAAAAGCAGAGTGTGTTTCTTGTAAGGCGAGCTTGCGTTTGTTT